>NC_133621.1:215535252-215835252 GCF_048593235.1 Sminthopsis crassicaudata
TATTTTTGTCCACTAAGAGAGTGAGGAGGCATTGGAAACCATATCCTCAAAATAAAAAATAAAATAAATTTACAAAATATTTTATTTTGACAGGCAGAAAAATGTTGCTATGGAAATTTATGAATGGTCTATGAAATGTCATACTACTGATTTGCTGGAGCAAAAATCAAAGCCAATGACAAATTAGAAAAAAAAAAAAAGAATGAAAATGAGAAGATATAGCAAACAATATATACCTGAACAGGTAAACAAACTCTTGATGATTAAAAATGAGTAGTGTATAAAAGAATAGATATCATTACAGACTTTTTTCTATTTCATGATGAATTTTAACCAAACCAGTCAGGAAGCACATAAAATCAATGCCAATGGAAGTGTTAGTTGAAGGCAATACACTTTTAATAATATATACTTGTTTATAAAATCTTAGAGAGGAGGCTGATGGAAGATTGTCAGCATTCTTTTTTCATAAAACAGCAAAAAGTAGGGCAAAGAAACACAAGTTTAGGGAAAGCATGATGAGACATATAACTAAGCTGGATAACCCAGAGAACATTTAGCTGAAAACTTGTAAGGAGGCAATTAACAAACAAAAAGAGAATAATTTGTAAAAAATGTCCTTAATGAGTAATTTCCTTGATTAATAAGAGTGTTCTCCATATTTGGATTCTAACATTGTAATACCTAAAATACTTCATGAATAAGTAGATATGGAATTAAAAATAAGATAGGCAAAATGTTTATTCTAACAAATAAACACAGTTGGGAGGTAACGTATTAAAATCAAGATAATACCACTTATTTGAAATTTTGATTCCCAAAACATCTGAGAGAATATAATAAAGGATTAGAGGAAGGGGGATTCTCAATTACCAAAAGGAAAAAAAAATTTACCATAAAATATCAATAAAGTCTACTCAATATAACTCTGTTTTCTTCTCTTTCTGAGAAGAACTGACATGACTATTTTTTTTTTTTTTGGCAAGGTAATTGGGATTAAATGAATTGTCCAGAGTCACATTGCTACTATACTCAGTGGCATTAGGAGTCTGATTCCAGATTTGAACTCAGGTCTTCCTGCCTGTAGAGATAGTGCTCTATTCACTGTGTCATCCAGCTGCTTGATAAAGTTAAAGATATATTTAAGGAAGTATATAGACTTATGCCACAGTATGTATTATTTTCTGACTATTTTTAAAGTACTTTAAATTAGGAAAATATCATTTTAAAGATTTTCCAATAAGATGTCTTCCAAGCATATATCAAAATTAAACATTTCTTTGATGATATGATGGAGAAAACTTTACTAGCACTCTGATTTTTACTATAAAGGGAGACATAATTGCCAAGTGTATTTGCAAATGTCACAGAAACTTAAGCATACATACATAACTGATGCAAAGTCTAAATAAGGGAGAAAAGGGAGTGATCCATTATAAATTATGAAATTATCCAACTTCCTCTGTTTATAGATAACATCATGCTTTTTTTCTGTAGAACTCTATAATATTTCAGCATCTCCATAATAAAATTCATAATTACTTAAAAGATTTTGGTCAACTATCTGAAAAAAGAATTATATAAAGAATATTTATTGTATAGAGTATAACATGCAGTTGAGCTAGTCCATCACTAAATATATTTAGACACATTGAATAGACAATGAGATGGGTCTAAAATCAAATGGGATAGCAAGCTAGATTGCCTTTGGGACATTTCTCAGTGCATTTAATGAACTCTAGCTTCTCACTAAAACAAAGTCCTATCTTTTAACCACCAAATATATATTTTCATAGAAGAACTGCAAATCACAGTCTGGACCATAAGCATTCTTCATACATTAACATTTGCTTGCATGGATAGCAACAATATTCTTACATGATTGCAAATCATAGAAAACAATATTAATTAAAGTTGTGGGTTATCCAAAGGTGATGGGGAAGTACAATGTGGACATGAGTAGGGCACAATCTATTACCAATGAAGATTTCTGTAGGGGAAGCAGAGTAAAAGGATGACATAATTGAGAAATAGTTCTAGATAAGGAATGCATCAGTCAAGAAAGCAAAATGAATATAATCACTAAGTAGTCTATATACATAATTGGCAGACTTACCATGTCATGTTGAGTGGGTGGAAGATTTATGAGAATGGTCAAAATTTACATAAGATGAGATGTTATATATTATGATCTGTGCCATTGAAGGTAATGCCATGAGATACTCAATTCATCAAAGTGTAGAAATATGAACTTTTATGTTTGCCTATCTTACAGGCTTGCTTTTTTTTGGAGGAAGGCTTTTGTAGATTATATAGATTAAAATATTTTAATGTAATTAATATTATTTTCTATATCACAAATTATCCACGAATGCAAAGGACACTTCCAACTACATTCACCTAATCTTCACTTACCCACTCTACTTTGTAAGAAATTTTCAATTATTTATATGCTTAGTATAGAGCCTTGCATAATGTTTTTCAGTTCTGTTGTTTTGTGTCTGGATCTTTGGGATCCCATTTCGTATTTTTTTTGGAAAAGATACTGGAATGCTTTGCTATTTCCCTCTTCTCTGTTTACAGAGAAAAAAAACCTGAAACAAACAAAATTAAGTCACTCACCCAGGGTCACACTATTAGAAAGTGTCTAAGGTCAAATATGAACTCATAAGCTTGTGTCTTCCTGATTTCAAGCCCAGGGCTCTATCCACTGCACCATCTAGCTTTCTCTCTGCAATTTGTAGATTAGGATAAATTGATTACTTCAAATGGGATTACAAAGAGCTGGACACAACTGAAAAATACTGACCAACAACAAATTGAAGACCTCTGTGGAATTATAGACAAGTCATCATTGAGGCAAATTTCAAACAAAAGCAAGCTTTTCTTGTAAAGTTTCATGAAAGATTGGTGTTTATGGACACAGATATTGATGAGGCCACTTTAGATTCTTAAATATTTTGTTTCTGAAAATTATCCTTCTTGAAATGATATTATGAATTGTTTGTGGCACTTATTTGTTGGAGAAGTTTACTTAAAGAAACTGGGAGCCCCATTGATAGTCAAACATCATAGAGCAAGTAGAAGTATATGCAGAGGAGGAAATATTTGTTGCCAATGTCCAAAGGAATGCAAATTCATAAAAACAAGGGGCCAAGAATGGCTTAACCAAAATCATGAATCTCAGAGAGTCATCAATATAATTTATTAATGTCTTCTTTCTATGTTCTTTGGTTGGAATTCAGAATTCCACTATAGATGTACATTATGGATGTTGTAAAATCCTTACTCTATTTCACAAAACTCAGTTTTCTTTGTTCTGTTAGGAGTATAGACTAGTAGAGGAATAAGCAGAAGCTACTTTGTCTTCAGAGTATATTAAAGGGAACCTGGATGAAAGTAGAAAATATATGAGAAGTTCAAAAAAAAATTACAAGAATTGCATGGAGGAACAGTACAGTGATCATAAGGAATTTTAATTATCCGGACATCTAGAGATTTCTCTTTGGCAAAATTGGAAAACTTAAATATTTTTCCCTGTAAGATAATTTCATTTTTCAAAGGTAGAAAAAATCCATGTTGGATGTTAGCACTCTATATTTAATTATCATCAAGAAGGTAGTTGAAATTATAGGATTATAACATTGGGAGATGTTAGGATTGTAATCATTACATCTTGGAGTTTATCATAAGAGAAGTAAATTTGAATAAACATCTCCTAGTTTGAGGGACATAAGTTCACAATTAGTTGATTGAAATTAGGACAGTTCCATGGACTCAATTTCCAAAAAAGAAATCAGTGAAAGAAACATGAGAAACCTGAAAGCACAAAATTGTGTGTGTGTGTAATGAACAAAAATCATTTTAAAGAGGAAGAAAAAAAAATGAGAGTCTAAAAAGGATAGGGACTTTATTTACCATCTTATATTTATTATAAAAAGTGGAAAGGAAGGTAGAAAATGGAGTGAGTGCAACTATATGAGAATCCTATAATTGAGTCAGCGAAATTGATGCTCAAAATGAGTTGATTTTGTCAATGAATGTTATTCCAATATGGCTTTGTTTAAGCCATATTGTGGAAAAGAAGATGAAATGAGGCAGTTGGTAATAAATTGAGTAGAGCACTGGACATGGAATGAGGAAAACCTGAACAAATTTGGTCTCATACACTTGGATGACTTTTAACCCATTTTTTGTTTCAGTTTCCTCACTTGTAAATTGGGTATTATACTCCTACTCATCTGAAAAGTCTATCTTGAGGGTAAAATGAGATAATATTTCTAAAATGTGCTTAGTGTCTGGCATATAATAGGTGCTATATAAATGCTTTTTTCTTTGCCTTACTTTTCCCAAATGAATATAGGAGCACATCCTAGGGTATATGGAATAATGATAATAGATGATGGAAAGAAGGCTGAACTATTAAACTTTAATTTTCCTTCTACTTTCTTTTTTTAAGAATATTTTTACTAGGAGAGTAAAATTCATTAAAATAGGAATTGAATCCAAAGATAAGTAAAATGATAGTAAGACAATATTTAACTGCTTTTCATGAGTGCAAGTGATGATGAACTTCATCCTGATGTACTGAAAGTTCCTGCAAATGTAACTTCTAAGTCATTCCAAAAGAACATGAAGAAAATGTTGTAAGGCTGGAAATGAACAAATCTCCTTATTTTCATAAAAAGAGGACAGAGTCGAATTTGGAAAAATATAGACTGGTGAACTTACCATAAATTTAAAAATGTAACAATAAAAAAATCATTTATTACTGAACATCCAGGAAAACAGCAATAATAATAAAAACATTAGTATGTCTTGATCACCTTGATCACTAACTTGTTAAAGTTGTTACACTTGCATGATTTTATTTTTCTTGCATAACTTTCCTGTATTAAACTTCCATTGTTAACTGTTCAAAGGCATTAAAAGTGTCTCATTTAATCCCTAAATTTAATTCAAAATAACTCTTTTTAGTTAAGGATTGGCCCTAATGCAATAATATGAATAATTAAAGATAATCAACACTATTGGAGGCAATGCTTCTCAGGACATAAGGTATTGGAATTGAACTCTGGAAGATCTGAGTTCACTTAGCTATGTGACCTTGGTCAAATCAATTAAACTTTGTGTGGGGTTTTGTTTCACCATCAATATTGGTTGGACTCTAAGGCCATAAGGTCTCTTATAGCTCTAAAATTGTGATCTTATGAAAAAGTTTTTTTAAAATAAATTTTGAATAAATGCAATAAATTGCACAAGAGACAAAAATATGGAAGTGTTTGCCCTCAGAGACCCCACATTCTACTAGATATAGTTAAGACTATAATTATGTTCCTTAGACAATTTTCTTGAACAAACATCTTGTTTTTTCAGAGACATCTTGGTTACATAGTGTACACATAAAGTGGGGGAATGAAACTTGGAAGAAATGAATTCAAACTCTACCTCACTCACAAAGTTTATAAACTGTGAGATCCTTGGCAACTCATTTAACTGGCTTCAGTCTTTATTTCCTCACCTGTAAAATGGAGACAATAACAGTATCTAATTCCCAGATTTGTTGTAATGTTCAAATAAGAGAAAATATGTAAAATATTTCCCAATGTTTCAATGTTATTTAATTGCTTAGCTATTCACCTGATCCACAGATTATGCTATTGAACCATAGTGGGAGAGATAGGTGGTTCAGTGGTTACAGTATTTGTTCTAAAGTTAGGAGAACTTGAGTTAAAATCTAGCCCCAGACACACTTCCTAATTGGGTGACCAAGGGCAAAGCACTTAACCTCTGTTTGTCTCAGGTCTTTCACCTGTTATTTGGAAATAATAATAGTGCCTTCATCCCAAGACTGTCAGAAACAAATGTGAGAATAATCACAAAGCATTTATAGTGCTTAAGATAGTATAGTTAATGGCATATAGTGATTAGCATGTTAGCTGTTATTATTATTGAACATTTATTATATTTTAGCTACTATGTTAAATTTTGTTAAATAAAATATGCAAAAACC
Organism: Sminthopsis crassicaudata; assembly: GCF_048593235.1. Classification (NCBI taxonomy): domain Eukaryota; kingdom Metazoa; phylum Chordata; class Mammalia; order Dasyuromorphia; family Dasyuridae; genus Sminthopsis; species Sminthopsis crassicaudata. The sequence continues at coordinate 215,541,266 of NC_133621.1, forward strand.
TTTAATTTAAAAAGATCATTGTTGCTGGTATTATTATTATTACTAATCTTTTTATTTTCATGTATATCTTCTTTTGCATATACTGTGATTTATCAATGTCTCCAAAAGTATTATATCCATAGTTGAATATAAGGTCCATGATACTTTCTAACTGGGACAGAAAATAATGGAATCATTGCTTTCGTCCATATGAAAAAGTTTCTTTGTCTCTACCACTATATCTAGTTCTTAATAATGTCGATTTGAATGAATAAAGGAATGAATTTTTTCTATATAGTTTTTTAATATTTATTTTTAATACACAGTGCTTTATGAATCATGTTGGGAGAGAAAAATCAAAGCAAAAGGGAAAAAACATGGGAGAGATAAAAAAAATCAGAAAAAAAGAAATGAACATAGCATGTGTTGATTTACATTCAATCTCCAGAATTCTTTTTCTGGATGCAGATGACATTTTCTATCCAAAGACTGTTGGGATTGCTTTAGATCACTGAACCACAGAGAAGAATTAAATCTTACTATTATTGTGAACAATGTATTTCTGGGTTCTGCTTATTTTGCTCAGCATTAGTTCATGTAAATATTTCCAGGACTTTTAAAAATTAGCTTGTTCATCATTTTTTATAGAACAATAATATTCCATTATTTTCATATACTACAACTTATTCAGCCATTTCCAAATTGATGGGCATCTATTTATTTTCCAAATCTTTGATATCACAAAAAGAGCTGCTAAAAACATTTTTGCACATGTGGATCCCTTTCCCTCCTTTAAGATCTCTTTGAGATACAAACTAAGTAGCAGTAGCACTGCTGGGTCAAAGGCTATGCACAGTTGATAGTCTTTTTGGCCAAGTTCCAAATTTCTCTTCTGAATGGTTAGATCATTTCACAACTCCACCAACAATGCATTAGTGTCCCAGTTTTCCCACATCCCCTGAAACTTTTATCATTATCTTTTCCTATCATCTAAGCCCATCTGAGAGGTGTGAGGTGGTACCCCAGTTATTTTTATTTGCATTTCTCTCTATAGAGTATTTGTATACAGTATTAATGTTCAATTTTCTTCCCCTCTGCAAGAATAGGGCTGGTGCCAAGATATTGGAAGTAAACACAGATATCTATGCAAGAGAGCACTATTAAGCTTTTTAAAATTAAGAAACTATCACGTAACAATACAAATAAATAACAAAGGGCTTGCTCATCAAAATTTCAAAGATCTAGGAGAAATTTATTATTTTAGACTGTTAAAAGACTCTTGAGATAATTTAGTCTAGCTCATGTTTTACATGTTAAGAACAGAAATTTGAAGTGATTGACTTGTAAGCATAGTTAGGGGTAGAGTCAGGACAGAACAAATTTCTCCCAATTCTCTTTTGAGTATTTTCCCACCATACCACTCCAAACTTAGCTTTGCTATTACTAAGCATTAGGGCCTTGAGGAATTATCTCTGTCTTTTCATCCTGGAAAATGATTATTACTAGATGATTTAAGCTTCTTTCTAGTTTGAAGAGCCTATAATTTCATAGTATGAAATAAAAAAAAGTGATAACCAAAAACACATTTAGGTCAACAATAATGACAGACACATAATAGGATATAAAGAACTGAATGAATTGAGGCAGTTTAGTTTAAATAAGAATAGAGTAGGGTAGAGAGACAGGTTAGACATCATCAGGTACCCAAAGGACTATTATGTAGAATAAATATTAGACTTATTTTATGTGCATCAGAGAGCAGAACCAAAAAAAGTATGGAAAACTTGTAAAGAGACAAATATAGACAAAGAGAAACAAACAAACAGAAACAAAATAGCCTATTAGAGATATTAAAAAATTTAATGGGTCTCCTTGGAAAGTGGAGTGCCATCTCATTAGTGATCTTTAAGCTGAAATTGAATGATCACATTGGGAATGCTGTACAAAGAATTTTTTTTTTCTGGCATGATTTAGACTGAATAATCTCTGAGGTCTTCCAGTTTGAGATTCTAGGAAATGTATAAAAGTCAAACTTGAAGTAGGTTAATGGAATTCAAATGATAAAATCTTGACCAGTTACTGAACTTGCTCATGAACAAGACCTAGTATATATTTATGTGTATGCCACCTTTGACCTATTTAGGTTATTTTGAAGATAGCAATAGATATAATTGCTTAATGTCCCAGTGCTTGCTGGGCATAGGGATACTGATCTTACTCATTTCAGAACATGTGTAGCTCAAAGGAGGTATTGGATATAAAGAATGTATTGGCTCTTATTTACAGGGTTGAATTTAGCATCACTCCTCCACAAAAATAGCAGTTGTATCAGCAATGTCATTTTTTAATGTGAAGCATAACAATACTTGCATACAGGCTGTAGGCATACTTGTTGAACCAAATTCTGATAGAATAATAGCATTTGCAAACTTCTGAAGCAGAATAATGTAAAAATTGTAAATCAATTTTCAAATTAAAAATAGCATTCTATCCTCTCAGCCCAAATATTTTTTTTTCTGATTCAGAAAAATGAAAGAGCTAATGGCAATATAGAGTCCAAAGCTGTAATCTATAAAGACTGATATTTCTGAACTCTCTTAGAGCTTTTAGAAGCAACTGTCCTATAAGTATTTATTTGACCTAATTATGGATTCTCTTCATTACTGATTATCCACACATTCTGCCTTCTAACCAAACTCCTCTTGAACTCTATATTCCATATTTCGCCTCTTTGCCAATTGCAAGTCATCCCCCATTTAGGGATGTTCTCATGCATCTACTAGGTCTACGTCCCAAAGAAAGCAAAGAAAAAAAAAGAATGTATATATATAATATATATGTATATAAAAGAGATATTTATAGAATCTCTTTTAGTACTTCACAATTAGAAACTAAGAAAATATCTTAATGGGAAATGAATAAACAATTTGTGGCATATGAATGTTACAGGATGTTTTTGATATAAGAGGTTATAAAATGGATAATTTCAGAAGAAAATTGAGACTTTTATGACTTTTGCAGTAGAGTTAGCAGAACTAAGAGAACAATATATGAAAACATTTATAGAGAAATAAGTGATGAAGAACTTAATTCTGATAATCACATTGATAAACTGTTAGTACAAAATAATGAAAATATACCTTTGCCACTCACCTCTTGATAGAGGGGTGATGTTTAAAAATATAGAAAAAAGTATATCTTTTTTTTTTGAAACAACTGATATGTACATGTGTGTTTGCCAAACTATAGCTATGTGTTGAGGGCTTTATTTCTTGTTATCATTTTTATTTTTATGTGCTCAGGGATAGTAGAGGAAGGAATGTATTTTTTAAAATATTTGCTATTGAAAAAAACATAAAAAATATGTTGTTTATCTTTTTTTCTTAGAAAGCCTAATTACCTTAGATACTTATCTTAAGGGTCACCTACACTATGAAGCCTTCTATAATCCACCCAATTATTTTGACTACATTTCTACTCTTAAATTCTTTGGAAAATTTAAAATGGATCTTGATCTTGTGGAAGTGAATATTCTCTCTATTGAAATAGATTGCAAAACATTCATGGTTGACTGTGCTCTGTAACTCTCATCCATCTTGTTATATAAGTTTTCCATGGAGTTGGAGAGTGTAACCAATGTGCTGTGGTGACATGTTTAGGGAAGACTTCCTTGCTTTGTATTAAAATCACAAAAATTCTACAGGACTACAGATGCTGCTTATTCTTTATTCTTCATTCTTTTCACTTGACTAGCACATCATTTTTTCTCATATCTTTTTGATAATATTTTTACTATACTTATCATTTGTAATCCACAATTTGCCCATTAGGTGATAGTCATTTTCAGTTCTTCAGATACTATATATATTGGCATATCTGCAGATATATGACAGGAGGAGTATATCTGTATTTAAAAAATGGGCTTTTGCTTCAATGAGAACTTTGAGGACTTTTCAATTTCCCAAAGGAAATCCATTTTTCCTTCCTCTTCTATGCAGTTTGAGCCACAACTCCTCCAACTATAATGTTTGTCAAAGATTTTTCTGGTTCTAAAATGTTTGATAATAAAAATATTTTTGAGTTGTTATGATTCTTCTTACGAAGTTTTAATATTTGGGGAAATAATAATAACAAAATAATCTTTATAAAGTAGTTACTATGTGACAGGTATTATGCTGATCAATTTACAATTATTATCTCATTTGTTCTTCACATTAACTTTGGAAGGTAAATGCTATTTTATCCCCATTTTATATATGAAAAATTGAAATAAACTGAAGTCAGATGACTTGCCCAAAGTCACATAGTTAATAAGTGTATGAGGCTACATTTGAATTCAGTTCTTCTTGATTCCAGGTCATTGTTTTATCCATTGCACTATCTAGGTGCAGTAAGTGGAGTCGAAACAATACTATCCACACTTAGGAGCATTTGTAGGATCTAGCTATTTAAAGAGAATCCCTTTAATCCTTGACTCTATTCTAGATAGCCTTCATATTATCATATCTTTTGGAGAATGTTTTATAATTTTGCCATGTACATGAGAAATATCATATTGGAAGAACATCTTTAAAGCAGTATTTTGCTCAATTGAAACAAAAAGGATTTTAATAATCAACAAACAATAAGCACAGTGAAATTTTATATGTTCTGCAACCTTCATTAAATTGAGTTATGTTAAAAATAATAATCTACTGGGCAGCATCATTTAAAAAGAGAATGGGTTATCATTAATGGTATCCTTAATGTATGTGCAAATGATTCACATTCTTAAGAAATTAAATAGAAAGGAAAATAAACATAAAGCTCAATAGTAATTGATGTCTTTCAGTCAATTGGTTTTGATGGAAAAAAACTCTTATAATTATTTGTTGTGTCTTTAACATCTTCTCTTCCTGCAAATAACATGATATTCTATTTCTCAATAGTCCCAACAATTGCTTCACCTTTAGCACGGACTTTGTGTACACTTGATATGAAGTAACATTTTTTTTCTCTTTGAATTCTTCAGTAACATTTTCATTTTCCACCAAAGAAAATCAATAACTGATGTTAAGAGTATAAGTATGTTGGATCTGCTGTTCCTAATGTTGAAAAGAGTTGTTTAAGAACTTTACATTTGTAATAATTTTCCATCTTTTATCTTCATTTTTAAATGCTTATAGGACTTTATTTACTTGTGACTTATACTCAGCTTTTTAAAAATTAACTACATTTCCCACTGTTTTTCTCTGCTTTATGACATGATAGTAAACATTTTCTGCCTCTCTTCTATAAAATTTTACAATTGATTTTATATTGTAAGTTGCTTTCCCCCTTGGCTGTCAAATATCTTACTTTGCAAGTAAGTCAAATGTTTGCTATCATTGTTTTTAGTATCTTTGACTTCCTTGTTTTAGCAATTTATCTTAAAGTTCTATGTGAAATAGCAGTCGTTGGAGTTATAGGCCTTTTATTTACTCATATCACATTTTCAGAATCAAAATCAATTTTGCTAGTTCAGGTTTAACCTGTTTTAATTATATTCCATACTTTTCCTCACTTTTATTTTTCATCCTATCTTCATAAATAAATTTGGTTTTTGCTCTTATAAGTTGGCAATCTGTCTCTGCAGAGATGATTGATTTTGGAAAGACCTCCATATCAGTAACCACTCATTTCCTATCACTTAAAATAAAAATCAGTTCCATTTCTTGTGAAATTATTCAGTGTTCAGTATGGTCTTCATCTTCTGATTCTTTTATTGAGGGGAAAAAATGGTATTCTTGGTATATACCTGTGAAGGTTGAATGTTATCTCCACATCATTGACCCCACTTATTAATTAGTCTTGAATTATATTTTTAGACTCTATTTTTGCTGCCCTTGGTTATATTCCCTTGGCTTTGAAATAATCAAATAACAAAGTATTTTAATTAAATTGGAGGGTTATAGGAATTTTTTTCTAGTTAATGTATTTTTAATACTCATTGCTTTATGAATTATGTTGGGTCAAAAAAAAAAGATCAGAGCAGAAGGGAAAAAAAAAAACTATAGAAGAGATTAAAGGAAAAAGAAAAAAAAAGTGAACATAGCATGTCTTGATTTACATTCAGTCTCCTTAGTTCCTTTTCTGGATATAGATAGCATTTTCTTTCCAGTCTACTGGGATTGTTTCAGATTACTGAATCCCTGAAAAGAAGCAAGTCTTTCATAGTTGATCATTGCACATTCTTGCTGTTATATACGGAATATATTTTGCTTGTTTTGCTCAGCATCATTTCCTAAAAATCTTTCCAGACTTTTCTAAAATCAGCTTGTTCATATTTTTAAATAGAATAATAATATTCCATCATCCATACACCAAAACTTGTTCAGCCATTCCCCAATTGATGGACATCTACCCATTTTCCAATTATTTGCTACCACAAAAATTGTTGCTCCAAACATTTTTGTACATGTGGGGCCTTTTTCATCTTTATGATTCCCTTGGGATACAAACCCAGTGGTGGCACTTCTGGGTCAAAGGGTATGCACAGTTTCATAGTACTTTTGTCATAGTTACAGATTGTTCTCCAGAATGGTTGGATCACTTCACAACTCCATCAATTATGCATTAATATCCTAGTTTTTCCACATCAACTCTAGCAATTATTTACTTTTCCTGTCATCTTAGTCAATCTGAGATGTGTAAGATGGTACTTCAGTCATTTTAATTAGCATTTCTCTAATCAATAATGATTTAGAGGAACTAAAGAGACCCAAATGTAAATCAAAACATGCTATATTCACTTCTTTTTTTTCTATTTTTAAAAATCTCTTTCATGTTTTTTTCTCCTTTGCGCTGATTTTTCTGTCCCAACATGATTCATAAAGAAATGTATGTTAAAATAAACAAAGACACAAAAGAAAAAATAAAGAAATAAATGATTTAGATCATTTTTCCATATAATTTTAGATGGCTTTAATTTCATCATCTGAAAATTGTCTGTTCATATCCTTTGACCATTTATCAATTGGGGAATGATTTGTATTCTTAGAAATTCAACATAGCTCTTTATATATTTTAGAAATGAGACCTTTATCAGAAACACTGGCTGTAAAAAGTTTTTCCTAGCTTTGTACTTCCCTTTTGATTTTGTTTCTGTTAGGTTTGTTTTTACAAAACCTTTTTAATTTAATGTGATCAGATTAGCCCATTTTGCCTTTCATAATTTACTCTAGTTCTTCTTTGGTCATAAATTCCTCCCTTCTCCAAAGAATTGCTAGGTAAACTATCCCTAGCTCACTAAAGGATTTTTTTTATTGTCATCTTCTAGGATAGCTATATTGATGCATAAAGGGCAATTATTTTCCTTGTGGTCAATTGGAATTGTACTTATAATTAATTTTTATTATTATTGATTATATTGTTAGTGTGTTTTAGTATTCATTATATTGTTTATTATTTTATTTTGATCTGTTATTTTTAGCATATTTAACTATATGTTAATGTAGCATCATAGTAACTAAATTGTCTTATTCTTTCTCCCTTCTAAACTTTGAATTTTCTTCTGAGCTTATTTGAAAAAAAATATTGTTCTTTCTTTCTCTTTCTTGCTGCTGCTATCAAAAATAATTTACTCCTTCCAACACCAATAAAAATGTCAAATAACTGTAGTTCAACAAAAAAAGGGAACCCATTGACCATGTACAAAAATATTTGCCTCATTCTGCACCTCTAGTGTATCACTGCTATGCCAAAACATACTTCATCATACTCTGAAGTCACAACTATTGCACTGAAAAAAGTTCTGAAGTCTAACAAAATTATTTTCTATATTATTGTAGTAATTGTGCATTTTTACAACTGCTTCTAGTCATTTCACTTGTATTGGTTCATAAAAATATTCTTAAGTTTCTCTAAATAATTCATATTTGTCATTTTAAAGTATAATAATATTCTGCTAAATTTATATATTATAATTTCTTCAGCCACTAGTCCCCATTTTGTTTCCAATTCTTTTCTAGAACATTTGGATGCCAATGCATCACAATGGATTTTCCTTATCCAGTATTAGTCTAATTAACATATAAATAGTCCTCCAAGAGTAACACATCAATAGATCTTTTTATTATTATTATTATTATAGTTTTTTATTTACAAGATACAAGCATGGATAACTTTTCAGCATTGACCTTTGCAAAACTTTTTGTTCCAATTTTTCCCCTCCTTCCTCTCACCCCCTCCCTCAAATGTCAAGTAGACCAATACATGTTAAATATGTTAAATACAATATATGTATACATGTCCAAACAGTTATTTTGCTGTACAAGAAAAATTGGACTTCACATCAATAGATCTAATGGAAGATATGAATGTTCCTTAAACAGCAGCCATGATAAATCTGGTAGAGCTCATCATGAAGCTTTTAAGCTTCATCATTAGGTGATAGATTTCATAATTATTTTGACAAAAGAAACTACTAAAGATGTTTTTTAAAATGTATACAAATATTGTGAGCCATTACAAAAAAGGAAAACTTTCTCAATAAATAGAATAGGAAAAACATTTATCCCTGAATTTTGAAGTATGAATTTTCTACTACATTAGTTGCTAAAATAAGACTTTTGTGTTAATTTCAAATGTCCTTTTGAAATGTTAGGAATATTTATTATGAACCAAGAGAGGAAAAATCCCATCCAGAAAATAATGTAGAAAAACTATAGATCTATAGATCATTATTTTGCCCATATGTTTATCCAGTGGTTACACTGAATGATTCATGTTTCAGATGTCTTGCTCTTCAGTTTTTAATAGTGTCACATTTAACCACTGATTGGCACAAAATTTAACAATCAACCACATGAGCTACTCTGAGTAGTGGGACTTAACCATTCTAGAAGAATTCCAACATATGGTGTTCTAATAGAATAAAGACCAATACACCAAACTGAAATCAAGATGAGGGGTTTTATTATGATGAGGGTTTTATTATGGAACACATCAAACTAAGGGAGGAGATTAAAAAAAAAATTCTCATAATGTCAGAATTTGGCCAAAAAGGACAGGGAATAGGATTTAGAGGGGGTTATTAGCCAAGAATAATAACAATCTCCCCCCCCCAAAGTCAAAATACAAGAGAAACAGTTCAAGTCTGAAAACTTGGAGAGGATTTAAGGTTATCATGTACAAAGAATACTTGGGTGTAACTTTCTTAACAAATATGAAATTTATGTTCTCTAGATGGCCTTCTTATTCTCAGTTTGGCAGATGATTAGATTACATGTGTTAGAAAGTTATAAGCTTATTCATTCCTATTTTCTTTGTTCACTTATTTAATAATTATTTATTGAGCATATATTATGTGTAAGGAAGTAGTACTGATTCATATTTCACATATTCATGTTCAACTTATTCAGAATTCTAATATTTATACCTAATATATTGATGGAAAGTGTACAATAATTTTTTTAATATTAGCTTTTAGTTTTCAAAAACATGCAAAGATAGTTTTTAACATTCACTCTTGAAAAAAACCTGTGTTCCAAGTTTTTTTTCCCTCCTTTGTCTCCACTCCCCCCTAGACAACAAGCAATTCATCATATGTTATTCATGTGCAATTCTTCTATATAAATTTCCACATTTATTATGCTGAACAAGAAAAATTAGAGAAAAAATAGTAAATAAAAGGTGCAATTACTATGTTTATGCAATGCTTTTAATGATACTAAGTTTCTCCATTAAAGCCCATCTTTTTAACATTAACATTGTTGTGGTAATATTATCTGACTACAAATCATGAGATATCAGTCTGCAAAGAATTAAAGTTACAGGTCAAAGAAAAAATATAGAAATGGATGTAGTATATATGAGTCAACTACAACACATTATCAAGGGAGAATTGTATAGACTAGTGAAAGACATCCTCATGGTGCAAAGTTATCAGAAAAGGAAGTCAGTTACTGAGAACGAGTATAAGTAAAAATAGTTTATGTGTTCTTCCTGGCATGACCGCAACACAAAAAAAGATAAAGAGGAAAGGATGTCAGGCTGTAGAAAACTTACATGAAGACATGAACAAGGTTACACAGGAAACAGGGATTGATGGCTAGAGGGTCTGTCCTGTTGGAGGGAGATATCTACATGAATGAAATTGCAAATCTATTGAAATATGCAAGATAGAGAAATAAAGGAGAAGATTCCACATAGCTATGTCTGTAATAGTAGTAGAGACTATTTAAGCTTTGTGAGGCAGAAAGTTTCCTGAGACTCGAGTGCAGACATCAAGATGTATCTTTTCATGCTGGGCCTTCCAGGCACTGTGGGTCATAGTGCTGTATCCAAGATGAAATGGTCCACAGGCCATAGTACAGCACCATAGGAGTTCTCCATTATAGAATTCCTAAAGCCTTTGAGTGTCACTTGCCAAACCTTTCTTTCTGCCTCTCTCTCTCTCTCTCTTTTGTTTTAAATATCAACTTCAAAAGTTATTTGATGTATTAATGAAATGTCTTATTCAACTACAAAAGTCATACAGTTCTTTAAAACAAACTCCAATCCTGTTAGAAAGAATTCAAAAGTTATCACACTCACTGTATATAAAGAGGTCTGATGGAGAAAATGTAGATGAATATGCTAAGCCCTGCAGTGAAATCTAAATCTTTTAATTTTTCCTGTTAAGTTATGAAGATGTGAGGAGGAACATAGAGAGGGTTTCTTAATACTTTTAATTAAACTTTACTAGGGCAAAAGAGTATCACAGGGAAAGTAATCTCATTGCTAACAATGCATATTCATTATTTGTAATATCACACTTCTTGAGATGTTTTACTATGAAGACAAAGTATCACACAATGACTACAATGTAAATTAAAAGAATAAAAACCAGGAAGTATTTTTAGCTAGTATTTATAAAAAGTTTTAAGATTTGTAAAGTACTTTACAAATAGTAACTCTTTTGATTCTCACAACAGCCCTGGCAGATAGAAGTTGTTATCTCTATTGTATAGATGAAGAAACTAAGGCAGATGTAAGTTAAGTCACTTATCTTAGAGTTACACAGCTAGTTAATGTCTGAAGGAGGTTTGAACCAGATCTTCCTAACTTGGGGATCAGTACTCTATTCTTTGAAGTACTTAGCTCATTAAATAGAAACTGAATGTTGAAAAAAAAAAAAAAAAGCCTGGTCACAAAAAGAGATGAAAAGACAGGAATCTCATATCTCCTTTGCATAAATGGGTTGTCCCAGACATGGAGCACTGAATGTAATTTATTTTTTTTAATGTATAAATCAGTTTTATTGACCCCCCCTTTTTCCTCTTCTTTTTTAAACATTTTTTATCACAAGTAATGGCTCTCTAGAGAGGCTAGGGGAGGGATGTAGGTAAGGATCTAAATCATATAAAATAAAATATATTAATAAAATATATTTTAAAAGAAAATAAAATATGAGTATATGAGTATTAGTTATGTTGATGTCCCATGTGACTGGAACAGCACTAATGAACCACTGTAAAATTTATAGCACCCCATTCTCTCTTGTTTCTCATGCACACTTAGATTTAAACATAAGTTTCTTCTGGATGTATATAAATTATAATGGATGTGAATTTTTTATGAAACAAAAGTAAAATTAAAAAATCACAATTTAATTTTGTTCCAGATAGAATTTCTGGATTTTCAGGACTTTAAAAACATATGTGCTGAGAAAAACAAAGTTGTGAAGCACAATTTGAAATCGAAAGTGCAATGCTTGAAGCTGTACATGCTGATAAATATTTTGCAGAATATATCTGCATGATATATTCTGGCTTCATGAGACATTTAGTAGAACTGTCAACAAAAAGGCATAAAGAACATTGTAAACTCTGCATATTACTTAACAGAATAAATTTAAATGTAGGCTGGGTTTTATATGGAGGTATGATTCCCTAGAAACTCCATGCAAGATCTTTTGGCACAAAGTCTAGTTAATCAAGCCCATTCTTACCAAATTCTGGAGGAAAATTGGTCTAATTCTACTAGTGGATTACTCTGTACACTGCAGTTGGTGCTGAAATGCTAGTGAGCACTTTCTTTTTTTTATCCTGTGTGACTTATTGAACATTTTATAGGCTTCTTTATTACAGAGAATGAAAAGGTTACCTGTTAAGTTAGCTTTAGCAAAAATCTATGCAAGCACCTGTAATGAGAAGATTTAATTACATTTTCTGGCAATCCTGGAGGCCAGAGTGAAACAGGTAAAAGGTAGAATAAAATGAGATTTTCACAGAAAGCAAATATCTCAGGAATGCTTTACCCAGTTTCTCAGAAATTCTATGATCTAGTAATGAATGCCTTTGAATATCACCATAATCAGTTAGCTTCTACTAAGGCAGATTCACTTTCTCAAAGGCTCACATTTTTCCCAGTAGTTTAGCCAGTATTTCAATATGCAAGTTCCTTAAATATGGACATTTTGCATGTGCCTTTTGTTTTTAATTTAGGGGTATAAATTATTTACTTCTTAAAAAACTATTATTCCTAAAGGAATAAAGAAAATGTTTTGAATGCCTCCAGTGCCATCTATTGGTTAATAAATTAATTGTTTCATTTTCAAGCAAGACTCATAATTTCTAGACTAAATACACACACACACACTATAATCAAGGTAATCAGATAGATGAAAGGTACATAATGTTGCAGTAGATTAAGATTCTTGTATTTATTTTTGAAGTTATGGAACAAACAACATAACCAATAAGCAAGTAAAAGAATGATGAGATAACTAAGTAAAAATTCTAAACTGAGGAGGAATATACCAGCTTGCTACCTAAAGTAGGGATAAGGATAGGACTGAACCTGAAACTTGGCATAAAGATATCCTAGATGAGTAAATTAATTTTTACCAATGCAGGTAGGTACCTCCTCTTCCAACTTATTAAATGTTTAGAGTTTAAGTAACTAAGCACTGAGAGTTTAAATAACTTGCCTAGAATCAGAAAGCCAAGATAGATCAGGGGCAGAATTAGAATCCTACTCTTTCTAGCTTGAAGTCCTATATATTATATTATACTATATATCTCCTGTATTAATTTTTCTTTCAACATAAACCTGTGGGGATTTTCTATTATTATTATTTTTTGACTATAGAGAATAAATATGGGTCCTATACCTGACTCATACTTTGCATTGAGTATCTTTCTCCTATACCTTTTTGGGAAATGAGCCAAAAATGTAACCTTTAAGTTAATCTTCACCTGTGTGCTGGGGTAGAAGTTTAATAAGCTAAAAGAGTATGAAATAAAGGAACAAATCTCTTCTCACCAAGAACAAGGCTCCCCCAGGACTGAGCCTAGTCTGAGGACATATGTGGCTTCTGAACGGGGTATCCCATAAGAAAGAGGGAGATAAAGTTGTATTGCATCCCTTTAGCCCAGTATTAGTTACAGTATGAATTTATTTATTTCATTTATATGTATCTTGTCGATCTCTATATATGTTCTCTCATTTTAAAGCAAGTTCCTTTAGGGTTAGGTAATTCTCACTATTTCCTTATATCTCCAGAGCATAACATAATGGTTGATACTGAAAAATGTTTATTGATTGATTGGTTGTCCAAAAAAATACACTCATCATGCACATATTTAAATAGCTATTATTATTTGAGAAACAAAAATGAGTAGAGACTTTTTCTACTTAGAATTATTTGCTTGGGCTTTTTGTCCTCTCATAATTAGTATTGGAAATAAATCCCTCACCCTTATCAGCCATGAGATAGCAATATTGCAATAAGATATATAGAGATGTTTGAAAGAATAATCAACCAGATTTTCATTGTTTCAACAAATTTTCAATTCTTAAATTTTTTCATAGAATTTTTCCTCAATACCAGTATAAATAAATTACACTTTCTTTTATTTTGCTTTTTTCTTTTTCTGGGGAAATTGAAGTTAAGTGACTTGTCCAGGGTCACACAACTGGGACATGTTAAGTGTCAGAGGCCAGATTTGAACTCAGGTTCTCCTGACTTCAGGACTAGTACTCCGTTCACTGCACCACCTAGCTGCCCCTACAATTTATTTTCTATGAAAATGACTACAGCTGAGAAAAGAATAGTGGAAAAAGTACTGAATTTGGGGTTAGTTGGCCTTGATTTGAATACGATCTTTGCCATATATAAACCTGGAAAGTTACTTATTTACTCTGTCTTACTTTGCTTCAACAGAGATTGAAGAAAGAAAGGAAGAATAAAAGGAAGAAGAAGAAAGACACTCACAGAGAAAGACAATGAGAGGTAAAAGGTGAGAGGAAAGATGGAGGGAGAGAAGAAAGAAGAAAGGAATGTGAATTACATTGGGCTTCAAATCTGGTTAATGGAGAAATGGAACTCTAGAGCTCAATCAAATTTTCTAGATCTTTATCTTTGAGTATTTTCCATTAAAGATGCACTATTTAATTTCATTTCATTAGTTACTATCAATGCTAGCATCAAAAGAGGATCATTGTGCAAAAGATTAATAACCCAGTGTATTAAAAAAAAACAACAAAGCTCTAACATAGATATTAACAATGGACAAGAGTCAAGAAAGTTAATGAAGGAACATACATTGCAGCTTCTGAATCATAAAAGTTCATGTAACTCAAAATAGAATAGAACCTTTCATCAGTGAATTTCCATTTAAGTGTGAATAAATTCCATTGCTACTGATTTTACATATACAGTATGTCAGGGACTACAGATACTAGGCCTGAAAGAGAAAACACAAACACCAATTGGTGGTTGGTCTTAAAAAATTCATAAAATTGATGGAGGTGGACTGGATTTTTCATTTTAATTCCTCTGGAAATCTCTTAGATCATTGTATTGTTGAGCGTAGCTAAGTCATTCACAATTGATCATTATACAATATTGTTGTTCCTGTACGCATTTTTCATAATTCTGCCAACTTTCTTTGCATCAGATTTGAACTCAGGTCCTCCTGAATTCAAGGTTGGTGCTCTATCCACTGCACCACCTAGCTGCCACCTAGCTGCCCCCTACTTAAACTCTTATAGTCCCCTAAAGATTGATTCTTTCACTAATAGATTAAAAAATTGATGTCTATGTAGAGAAATATAGAGGTTCATAACTCTACAAAAGTTTCTCTTTGGGGGAATGGTATATATATAAATTGACCAACAAAGTGAATTCACCATATATTATTGAAGTGCTTACTTATGCAAGGATGTTGAACTAATAATATTAGCATATACATTTTTGGCACATAAACATTTACAAAGTAAGTTGTTAACAATAATTATATAATATAAATATTATCATCTCCATTTTATAGATGAGAAAATTGAGAGTTACAGAAATTTAATGATCTACCCATGGTTAAATTGCTAATACATAGTGGAGCTGGGATCATCATGTAAAAATTTGTTTGTATGCAATATGCATATTTTTGCATGTGTTATGAGTACTTTTACATATACTTTTTATATGTATATATGTACTTATGTAATACATACACATATCTTTATTCATATATTTCTCATTTATTCATTTTTTATTGTTTATTCATTTATTCACTTATTTATTTATATATGTACTCATTTGTCCATTTATTTATTTAATTGATTAATCATTTCCTTAATTGATTGATTCACAAGTTTCCTTCTCCTACCCAATGCAGACATACAGTGGACTAAGATATCTATTTCTAATAATGAACAACAGGAAAGCTTTAACCTTCACTGTTTTTCCAGTTTAGGCTAATTCACCCTTTATAGTCTACTTTAGTAGTCCTCCACTCCCCAGGGCTCATTATATATTTTTTTGTTTTTGTTGTTGTTGTTGTTGTTTGCTTGTTTGTTTTTGCTAAGGCAATTGGGGTTAAGTAACTTAATCAAGATCACACAACTAGGAAGTGTTAAGTGTCTGAAACCAGATTTGAACTTAGATCCTCCTGACTTCAGGGCTGATGCTTTAAGCACTGTGCCACCTCGCTGCCCCCAGCTCACTATATTTATGATAGACTTAGAATGGGCACCAGATCACGTTTAGCTATACTGCAGCTCAGGACTTTTGAACACAAGTGATCTGCTGTCCTCAATCTCTCCCATGCTCCTGGGAGATAGATAACATAATATCCAGCCAGTGTCCCATTTTTAATGGAGCTCCTTTGAAGTCCAAATATTGCTGCTTTAATATATATTCTCAGTGCTGTAAGTATATTATCCATAGCTGCAGACAAGGTAGAAAGTCACATATCTTTAAATAAGACCTCATTAAATAGTTATCCTAAAATATCAGTGTCTTTTCTTTCTTCTGACCAATGTCAGCTGTGACCATAAAGCAGTTCATCTGGAAAAATTTGGGCTTTTCATGAACCACCATAGCTCACCATAGAAAGTGAAGACCTTCAATACGCTCTCTGCTGGCAAAATCATTTTTCTATATACTTTCCCAAAAAAAATCTAATGAAAAAATATGCCCCAATATTAATATACTACATTTTCTAATTATTAAAAGCACATAAGATTTAGTGAGCTTAACTAGAAATTTTTTTCTCTTGGGCCATATTCAAATGATTTATGAAAATGTTCTTACCAAAAGGATACACCATTATTGTGATTAATCTCATCTAGTGACAGCACCATTGCACAAGTAAATTATCAGTCTAGGAGGAAAGGAAATCAGTAACTCCACTTAGCAGATCTGGGGACGATGCTTATTCAAGGATTACTAAATTAATATTAAATTACCTCCATATGGCATTAACTCTGCTCATAGAATACTTGGTCTCAAAATAAGTGATTCTTTTTCCTTTCTATGACCAATAAGTGTGTAGAAACATCAACTATTTGAGAAAATGCTGGCATTCATGGAACAATGATATTCTAAACAGTGTGGTCTTTGAAGACAATGTGTCCCCATTATTTACAGGCAAACAGATGCTCTCACATGGAAAAGCAAGCAATGTTTTTCACTGTTTCTTTTGTTTTCATAATTGTCACCATCTACACACCTTTTCTCAAGAGGGGGTAGTGTGAAAATAAGGATATTTCTTTTTTGTATTACTTCTAAGTTCTTCTGCAACAATGGATTTATTTTATTGTAAAGCTTTCTTAATTTTGAGATCCCAATTTTTTGAAGATTTCTAAGACAGTTTAGAATTCTTATTTTAGGAAGCCAAACAAGGCATCTACACAAAATATGTAGTTCTGATTATTATTATCAATACTAGTATATGTGATACTATTTTTGAAGAGAGCACAGTGATTTTCTTTGTTTTTTTCTGAGGGAAATTGTACAAAGGTTGACAACTTTTTAAGCCTTTTATAATCAGAGTAGCTCTTGTCATTTCTTTTGATTAGAGAGATATGCTGAAATATTTTAAAAGAGCCATAGAGACATCTGATTAAGTCAAAGAATATGCTATGAACCAAGACCTAAAATATACACCTAATCACAAATCAGGAGAGATAATCTGGGAAAAAATAATTAAACATCCTGGATACCTGTTCATCTATGAGCAACCTGCTTGAAGGGAAGAGATTCATTGTCATTGACTGATGAAATTGATTGAGCAGACTAAGAACTTCTAGAAAAGGGGATGTTATCCCAAGACACTATCCTTATTTAACCCTCAGAGGATGGAGCCAGATGAACAGATAACCCTGAAGTTAACACCTCATATGAAGGCTGAAATGCTCTGTGAGAAGCTAAAAAAGCATTAGTACTTTCATGAAGTAGAGGAAAAGGAAGAAGATAAGCATTTTTATAGTAGCATCATACCAGGCCCTATGCTTAACACTTTGTAAACATTATGATAATTATTCCTTAGGATAATTCTGGAAAGTAGGTTTTATTATTTCTTAATGATAAAAAGGAAATGGGGACATATAAAAGTTAAGGGACTGGTGCAAGGTCACTCAGCTAGTGCCTGAAGGTCAATTTAAACTCAAATTTTCCTGATTTAAAATCTAATGCTCTACTCACCTAGGCACCAAGTTGTTTCTAACAAGATACACAAGCCAAGGGAGCCCACAAGAAGAGAAAAGACTTTGGGTTTTTGTGCTTTCAGAGACTGAATTGACTTGGACACATATGTTCTCTCCCCTACTCAACTTTTTTTTTTTTAACCTTATCCCTCCTCAAAAGTCTGTTTTGCTTCTGCCTGATTTCTTCAAAAATCTGTCCTCCTCTTATTACATACATACCTTTCCCTTCTCTTAGTCCCTTCTTCTACTTCCATATTTGTTAAGATAGATATCTGTATCCAAATAAATATGTGTACATATAGTCCATCCTCAACATTCAAATATTTAACTTTCTTAACTTCAAGAATTTGCATGATTTTATTACTAAATTTATTTTCACTTTCACTTCAGCAACTGTACATTTTGTGACTATATGTAGTAGAAAAAAAAGAGAGACTAAGATGGCAGAGGGAAAAAAATGTTGGAGAAGATGTAGAAAAACTGGGACACTAATGCACTGTTAGAAGAGTTGTGAACAGATACAGCCATTCTGGAGAACAATTTGGAACTATGTTCAAAAGATTATGAAACTGTACATACTTATTGATTCAGCAATGCTAGATCACTAGATGTACATTCTGAAGAAATTTTTTAAAAAGGAAAAGGACCTATTTGTACAGCAGTAGATCAGCAACTCTTTTTGTGATGGCAAAGAATTGAAAATAGAGTGGATGCCCATCAAATGGGATGAGAAATTACTATGATATAAGCAATGAGGAATAGTTTGATTTTAATAAAATCCCAAAAGACTTACACAAACTATCATAAAGTGAAAAGGATCCACACAACCTTGTACATAGTAATTGCAATATTGTATGATGATCAACGGTAAATCACTTAGCTATTCTCAGCAATGATCCAAGAGTTTCCAAAGAATTTGTGATATAAAATGCAGTTAAATCCAGAGAAAAAAACTGATGGAATGTGAATGAATGTACTATTCTTCACTTTCTTTATGTTTTTTATTTTATTCTTTTAATCTTTGTCTTTTTTTTACCACAAAGTTAATATGGAAATATGCTTTGGATAATTGCAAACATATAACCAATATCAAATTATTTACTATCTCAGGGATGGGGGAAATAATGGAGAGAAAAAGAATATTTGTTACTCAAAATTTTTTCAAATAAACACTAAATGTATTCACATGTAATTGGAAAAAAAAATAAAATATACTTAAAAAAAGAATTGGGACCCTGGGAAATTACTTAATCTGTTTGTACCAGTTTCATCCTGTATGAAATGAAGGTAATAGTATTTACATTAGAGAGTTGTTTTGAGGATAAAAAGAGAAAATATTTATTCATGACTTTATAAACATATACAACTGCTAAAAATAAATAAAGTCTGAGCAACATCTCCCCTGATTTTCAGAGGATGGACTAGTTAGAAAAGTTTACAGCAGCAAAATGTGTAGGACAACACTCTCACATCAAACATAGTAGAAGATAAGATTCAGATTAAAAACTGTTTTAGTTTTAAATTCAGTATTTTTGGTAATAGAAATTTAATGTATTATAAAAATTGAATATTGTCTGAAATTCTTTTTTATTGAGATGTTAACAGAAAAGATTATAGAATTCCAGAAAATAACCAGTGAGAAAAATATTTTTCATGTTACCAATTTTTTTTCATATTGCCTTTTACGAGTTATTTCATAGTTCCTGTGTTAGGAAAAGTGCATGTTATGAGTTAATATTTGCTTATGTAACCTTTTACACAATGTTTAGTGAAAGATTATAGTTTGTGGTGGTTGCAGGGAGTAATTCCCTATTTGCCATAGATTGAGCATATTAACACTTGTGTTTTTTGCTTTTGTGCCATTTTCTAGTAACATTATTCCTGTAAAAGTTGAGATTTAACTCTCTCTCTACATATATATATATATGTATATATATATATATATTCTTCCCTCTTTGAGCAAGTTCAGCTGAATGAACTTCAATTGTTGCCTGTTGCTCCTTCCCCTCCATTGTAAAAACTCTTTCTTGTGTGTCTTTTTATGAGGTATAATTTCCCCTATTCTCTCTTCTTTCCCCCCTCTTTCTTATCCTTCAATTTTTCTTTGGAAATCATTGCAATACAAAAGACTCACCTTCTTATCCTTTTAGTAACTCTACATTCCCTAATGATAATGAAATTCTCGGGGGTTATATGCATCATTTTCCCAGTTGGGAATAGAAAGTTTCACCTTTTAATTTTTTCATGATTTTTCACTCATGTTTACTTTTTTATATCTTTCTCAAATTTTTGTGTTTGGATGTTTTTGCATTTTTTGTATTTCATCAGGAATGCAGGAAGTGATTATTTCATTGGGTTCATATTTCCCCTGTAAGATTATACTCACTTCTGTTGGTGCTTTGTTTTTGGCTAAAATCCTACTTCTTTTGCTTTCTGGAATAGCACATTCCAAGGCTCCCACTTACTTATTTTCAAGATCAGTTTTTAATGTAATATTTCACATTTTCTTTTTTTTTACATCTTTATATTTATATTACATTTACATTTATTGTTTTTTGGTCAATTCTGTCTTTTTAAAGAGCAATTTTTCTTCAATATTTTTGTACCTCTTTGACTAAAGCATTTCTTTTGTTTTCATTTTTTTGCATCACTTCCATTTCTTTTCATATTTCCCTCTACTTTTTTATTGAATTATTTTTGTTTTTTCCCTCTTTGCTCTTTTTAAAAGCTCTTCTAGGAAGTTTTATTGAACTTGTGTTCAATTTGCATTATTTTTCTTTGAGTCTTGGCTTGATATTGTTTTCTTCTTAGCATTTTGAACTCTCCTGTCACTATAGTAATTTTTATAGTTGAGTTACTTTTGTGGTTTTGCTCATTTTCTAGCCTTTTCTTTAAAGGGTTTTATGGCCAGTTGTGGGAGTTTGCAATTTTTTGGTGTTTCCAACTTGGTATTGGTAGAGGTATGATAACTGCTTTCCTAATCAGTGCTCTGGTATATACCTATATAAAGCCCTTGATCTTTGGTGACTATAACTCTTCTTCCTGGAATTGTGACCTGTACCCAACTAGGGTCCTAGTCTCTTTGTAATGACAAATGTTTTTGTCTATCTCGGACCTGTAATCCAGAACTGAATTCTGGGCAATGTAGTTGCCAAGTGGCAGCCAAGAACAGGGATCCCTCTCTAATCTTTTTCTACCCTGACATTCAATCTCCACACTGTCTGTGGGATCTGAGTGTTCTTAGAACCGGGGCTACTATTGCCACTTCTGAATCCACCCTATATATAGTGTCACTTCCACATTACATTATTGGCCATTATCCACCCAGACCTTTACTTCTGACCTTCCAAGTTGCACCAGGATAGAAAACTATCTCATTCCAATCTTTTATTGGCTTTGACTCTTTAAAATTTGATTTGATATATTTTAAAGTTCCTTAGATGGACTTATGAAAAGGGCTTGCTACAATGATACCTTTAATCCATTATATTGGTTCTGTTTCTTCTTATATACTCTATGCATATACCTATTCTTCCCATTAATGTTGTGCACAGTAACAGGAACATGTCTTATAACTATTATTATTTAAATATTATCTTAGTAAATGTCTTTAAGCTAATTGACTAGAAGAGAAAGTGAAGCTGACAACTTTGTACAACTCTGCCTTACTTAAGTTCAATTCACTTATTAGTGAAAAGATCACTATATGATATCAGTGGAATTCTTCAAAAACAAAGAACAAACAACAATTCTAAGTGCATTGGTGAAGACTTCCAAGTTAGAGTTAAGAAGTATGAAGCAAAAAGTGATCAACTCATAAGATATTATATTATGTTTTCCAATTCTGGGCAGTTCTACTGATCTACTGACTATTCCAAGAATGCTCTCCATCTTCATTTCTTCTTCCTAATTCCCTTTGATATCAAGTTCATTAACTACTTCTGTGTTTATATAAGTAATCAAGCCTATGTTTTAAGAAAACCCTTTTTGTTGAATCCTTAGAATTAGGCTGATGACTTTCAGGGATGAGGGGGCAATTAACAGTATTCAAGGGAAAGGTCAATTCTAAAGAAGAACAATACAATCCTTTATAATCAAAGAGAATCAGTAGAATAATTATCTATTGTAAGGGTCCTTTAAATGGGTGGCCATAGCGCAACAGGAGATTGAGTTGTCCAGAAGTAATGTCTATGGATATAGGACTGCCCTGTGGGTGGGATCCTGGCCATATTGAGATAGTTTCATAATGGGTGATGGCTCTGTCACTGGTTGGCTCTGTGTGTGACCTCACAGGTCCTTTATAAGCCCACTGCAGACAGCAAGTCGCTCTCTTTAACCTGGCTCCCTATCCTGGGGTAGCCGGGCCAAGCTGATGGATAGATAGCCCAGAGAGGTAAGGAGTTTGGTAGTGAACACGTGGATCTTCAGACCAGGTGTTCACTGGGAAGTTACCAAGTCAGGGCATTATGTGAGTAGGTATAATAAAGGCTTTTAAGATTACACGTGGCTGTTCTTGAGCATGCTATCGGTTATTAAACTATAGATTCAAGAAATTGTGGCCAGAGACCTTTGAAGGCCTCAGAGGAGGCAAGCTGGGAAGAGTTAACACTGCAAAGTCAGTGGTCAAAGGTACTCTGTTGGGACTAAAACAGACTGGTAATAGTAACTGCTAAGAGGGCATGTTACAATCTATCAAATTAGATTTCTTGATTTAGTCAAATCTTAAGGACTCAGCAGATGCCCAGGAGTTCATAGCAAAAAAGCATCCAGTGGAGTCAGAAAGATGCCACTAAAAAGGGATCAACTAGGGATGAATGAAATGATGGTTTAATTTACAGAACTTCTATAGTTAAAAAAATTACTGCATTATTAGGACTGAAGTGCCCACATGACAGAAAATACAGGACAGCCAAAATAATGAAAATTTTAGAGCGTTAATTGCTAGCTAGTGACTGAACTCCACCAGAATGGGGGAGTCAGTATCAAGTGATTTCAGAGACACATCTTTATAAAGAGACATAAAAATTCCCTAATACATTTGTCATACTAAAGGAATTTCATCCTAAACAGGAGGCAAAGGTTATCACACTAAGGGTGTCACTCCCAGACAAGCAATAAGACAGTATTTCTTTGTTTATCAAGTTGTCAAGGTCTTAGATTTTTTAGGGCAACACATCTGGGGATGTAAAAATACCATCTGCATTAGGGCATGAAAAGTTAGTAACAAACTTCTAACTATAGAGTTTCAAGATTATATTTCTCATGGTCCAGAGGGGTGTTCTTCCACTTCAGAACATAATGCTATTATGCATACCACAGTTTGCTACAACAAATCTATTGTGGTCCCAGACATCCTTTTGCTTAATGGGGAAATGTAATCTTTTATATATGATCAATTAGCACAATTTTACTTTCAATATGATGGTTTTCAACTCAATTTAATTCAATTCAATAAACATTAATCATGCACTTACTCAGTGCAAGGGATATAAAGAAGAAATAGAACATTGTTCCACCTTTCAAAATATAATGGGGGGGGGTTGGAGCCAAGATGGTGGAGAGGACACATGTTTGTTTCTGATTTCTTTCCCACAGTCCTCAGACCAATTACCAAATCTAACCTCTGAATTAGTTTTGGACTGGCAGAAACCACAAATATTGGGAATATAACAAATTACCAGCAGAATATAATTTTGAAGATCATCAGAAAAGGTCTGTTTCAATCAGGAGTGGAGGGAGGCAGGCCAAGTGCAAACAGGCTGAGCACAGATGCTGGGGAATGCAGGCAGTACAGAGTCCCAGCGTGGTGTGGGCTCCATGTGCTGGAGAATCTAAAGGAAGGAATCACCACAGTTCTGGCTACTCTGCCCCAGTTCCAAGCCAGTAGATCAGCAGAGAAATTATAAAACATTCAACACAAATATAAAAGGTAAATAGTAAATCCAGAAATACCAGAATTTCATGGGATCTGGTCATGCCCACCCAGTATCAGAAGTGAGTTAGCTTGGACTCAGCACAGCCACTGCTGCTTGTAGAGAAAGCTTGGACAACTTCCCATGCCCTAAAAACAGATCTCAACTTTTTAAAAAATGAGTAAAAAATCAAAAAAACTTCTGATCATAGAGTCAGAGCTTTTATGATGAAAAAGAACAGATTTCAAATCCTGAGGAGACTAAAAGCAGATCATCTCCAGATGAAGCAGCAAAGAATGATATAAATTGGCTTTCATCACACAAGGCTCTCCTAGAAGAAATTTTAAAAGATCTTAAAAGAGAGCTATAAGAAAAACGGGGAAAGAAAATGAAAACTTTGCAAGAAGGTTTAGAAAAGGAAAAAGAAGTTATCTGAAGAAGATTTACAACAAAATAGAATTAATGAAATGGAAAAAGCATATAGCCCCTTAAAAAAATAGATTTGCCAAAACAGAAAAAGAAAACAACTCCCTGAAAAACAGAATTTGGGGAATAAAAAAGAAAATAACTCCTAAAAAACAGAATTTGTGAAATGGAAAAAGAATTCATAGAACAAAACAACTAATTTAAAAATTTAATTGAATAAAGGCAAAAAGAACTGAAAAAGGTAAATGAAGAAAATAATTTAGTGAAAATCACAATGTAACAAATGGAAATGAATGACTCAATGAAACATCAAGAATCAGTTAAGCAAAACCAAAAAAAAAAAAAAAAAAGAAAAAAAGAAAGAGAGAGAGAAAATAGAAGAAAATGTAAACTATCTACTTGGGAAAACAACTGATCTGGAAAATAGATCTAAGAGAGATAATTTAAGGATTATAGTACTTCTTAAAGACCATGATAAAACAAAAACAAACAACAAAAAAAAAACTAGACATTATTTTTTCAGGTAATCATCAAAGAGAACTTCCCTCATGTCCTAATCAGAAGGTAAAATAGCCATTGAAAGAATTCACTGAACACCTCCCAAAATAGACCCCAAAATTAAAGTGCCAAGTAATATCATGGCTAAATTTCAGAACTATCAGATCAAGGAAAATTATTAAAAGCAGCCAGAAAGAAACAATTCAAATATCATGAAGCCACCATAAAGAGTACCCAAGATCAAGCAGCTTCCACTGCTTGATCCTTCCACCTTAAAGGTAGAAGTGCCCAGAATCTGATATTCTGAAAGGCAAAGGAACTTGGAATATAGCCAAGAATGAATTAACCTGCTTAACTGAGCATTTTATTTCTTTTCTTTTCTTTTTTTTTCCCCCTGAGGCTGAGGTTAAGTGACTTGCCCAGGGTCACACAGCTAGGAAGTGTTAAGTGTCTGAGACCAGATTTGAACTCAGGTCCTCCTGAATTCAGGGCTGGTGCTCTATCCACTGCGCCACCTAGATGCCCCATTGAGCATTTTATTTCAAGGAAGAAGATGAACATCCAATGAAACAGGTGAATTCCATTTATTTCTGATGAAAAGACCAGAACTAAACAAAAATTTTGACCTTTAAGTAAAGAACTCAAGAGAAGCATAAAAAGGTAAAAAGAAAAGAGCTCTTGAGTACTATCTTTATGGGTATTACATAGAGAGTGAATGCATAATTTGATTTTACCGTTATAATATAAAAAAGAAACTACAGGTAGAAAGGGAATTGTACCAGAAAAAGATAAAATGAGGGAAATTACATCTCATAAAAAGGCAAAGAAAACCTATTATAAGTGAGGGAAAGAAGGGAATAGGATGGGCATTGTGTGAATCTTACTCATCAGATTTGGCTCAAAGAGAGAATATTAGATATTTTGTTTCACCAAAAAACTTCTGTCACCTTATAGGAAAGTGGGAGGGAAAGAGGAAAAGGGAAGGGGTAGGCCAATACATGGGAAAACAGAAATAAGAGAGGAAAGATACAAGAAAGGGAGAGAAGGGGCTCTAAAGGTGGAGGGCTGCTTGAGGTAAGGGGTACTCATAAGTAAAATACTGGGGAGGAGGGAAAAGGGAAAAGAAATAATATTTAGGAGTTACTTTGCCAAACTTCCATGCCAATAAGTTTGATAACCTAAGTGAAATAAAGGAATACCTACAAAAATATAGATTACCCAGATTAACAGAAGAGGAAATAAATTACTTAAATAGTCCCATTTTAGAAAAAGAAATAGAACAAACTATTAATCAGCTCCCTAAGAAAAAAATCTCCAGAGCCAGATGGATTTACATGTGAATTCTACCAAATATTCAAAGAACAATTAATTTGAATACTAAATAAACTATTTGAAAAAATAGAGAAAGGACTCTTACCAAATTCCTTTGATAACAGAGACATGATACTGATACCTATACCAGGTAGGATGAAAACAGCAAAAGAAAATTATAGATCAATTTCCTGAATGAATATTGATGCAAAAGTCTTAAATAAAATATTAGCAAAGAGATTACAGAATATCATTCCCAGGATAATACACTATGACCAAGTAGGATTTATACCAGGAATGCAGGGCTGGTTCAATATTAGAAAAACTATTAGCATAATTGACTATATCAAAAACCAAACTAACACAAACCATACAATTATCTCAATAGATGCAGAAAAACCATTTGATAAAATCCAACATTTATTCCTATTAAAAACACTAGTGATTACAGGAATAAATGAGCTTTTCCTTAAAATAGTCAGTAGCATCTATTTAAAGCCATCAGCAAGCATTATATATAATGGGAATAAACTGGAGTCATTCCCAATAAGATCAGGGGTGAAACAAGGTTGCCCACTATTATGATTACTGTCCAATATTGTATTATAAATGCTAGCTTTGACAATAAGAGAAGAAAAGAAGATTAAAAGAATTAGAGTAGAATGAGGAAACCAAATTATCACTCTTTGCAGATGATATGTTCATATACTTAGAGTACACTAGAGAATCAACTAAAAAAACTATTAGAAATAATCCACAACTTTAGCAAAGTTGCAGGATAGAAAAGGAATCCACATAAATCATCAGCATTTTTCTACATCAATAACAAAATCCAACAGTAAGAGATACAAAGAGAAATTCCATTTAAAATAACTGTCAATACTATAACATCTTTGGCAATCTGCCAAAGGAAAGTCAGGAACTATAGGAGCAAAACTATAAAACACAAATAAAGTCAGATCTAAACAACTGGAAAAATAAAAGTGCTTTTGGATAGGTCGAGTGAATATAACAAAGATGACACAGTACCTAAACTAATCTATTTATTTAGTGCTATACCAATCAAACTTCCAAAATCTATTTTACTGACATTGAAAAAATAGCAAAAAAATCATCTAGAAGAACAAGAGGTGAAGAATTTCTAGGAAATCAATGGGGAAAAAAGTAAATGAAGATGGCCTAGCTGTACCAGATAAAAACTTGCTAAGAAATAGAGCAATTTATCAGGGGAATAGGTTAGCTTCACAGGACAAAATAGTCAATGACTATCGTAATCTAGTGATTGACAAATCCAAAGATCCCAGCTTTTGGGATAAGAATTCACTTTTTGACAAAAACTTCAAGGAAAATGGAAACTAGTATGGCAGAAACTAGGCATTGGCCTACACCTAACACCATATACCAAGATAAAGTCAAGATGGGTTCATGATCTAGACATAAAGAATGATATTATAAGCAAATTAGAGGAACATAGGATAAATTATCTCTCAGATCTGTGGAGGAGAAAGGAATTTGTTACCAAAGAAGAATTGGAAATCATTACTGATCACAAAATAGATAATTTTGATTATATTAAGTAAAAAAAAGTTTTTGTACAATAATATTTTATATTATTTGTACAAACAAAACTAATGCAGACAAGATTAGAAAGGGAAGTAATAAATTTACATTCAAAAGTTGTAAAAAAAGCTTCATTTCTAAAACATTTAAAGAATTAGCTCAAATTTATAAGAATTTGACAAATGGTCAAAGGATATAAACAGGCAATTCTCAAGTGAAGAAATTAAAACTATTTCTAGCCATATGAAAAGGTGCTCCAAGTCATTATTAATCAAAGAAATGCAAATTAAGACAACTTTGAGATACCACTACACACCTGTCAGATTGGCTAGAATGACAGGAAAAGATAATGCTGAATGTTGGAGGGGATGTTGGAAAACTGGGAAATTGATACATTGTTGGTGGAATTGTGAATAAATCCAGCCATTCTGGAGAGCGATTTGGAACTATGCTCAAACTGGATGCATACCCTTTGATCCAGAAGTGTTACTACTGGGCTTATATCCGAAAGAGATTTTAAAGAAGGGAAGGGGACCTGTATGTGCAAGAATGTTTGTGGCAGCCCTCTTTGTAGTGGTCAGAAACTGGAAACTGAGTGGATGCCCATCAATTGGAGAATGGCTGAATAAATTGTGGCATATGAATATTATGGAATATTATTGTTCTGTAAGATGATTTCAAAAAGGCCTGGAGAGACTTATATGAACTGATGCTGAGTGAAAAGAGCAGGACTAGGAGATCATTATATACTTCAACAACAATACTATATGATGATCAATTCTGATGAACGTGGCCCTTTTCAACAATGAAATGAATCAAATCAGTTCCAATAAAGCAGTAATGAATTGAACCAGCTACACCCAGCGAAAGAACTCTGGGAGATGACTATGAACCACTGCATAGAATTCCCAATCCCTCTATTTTTGTCCACCTGCATTTTTTATTTCCTTCACAAGCTAATTGTACACTATTTCAAAGTCCAATTCTTTTTGTACAGCAAAATAACTATATGGACAAGTATATCTATATTGTATTTAACTTATACTTTAACATATTTAACATGTATTGCTCAACCTGCCATCAGGGGAAGGACTGGGGGGAAGGAGGGGAAAATTTGGAACATAAGGTTTTGGAATTGTCGATGTTGAAAAATTACCATGCATATATCTTGTAAATAAAAAGCTATAATAAAAAAATGCAAATTAAGGCAACTCTGAGATATTTCTACACACCTCTCAGATTTGCTAAGATGACAGAAAAAGACAACAATGAATGTTAGAGAGGATGTGGGAAAACTGGGATGCTAATACATTGTTGGTGGAACTGTGAATGGATCCAACCATTCTGGAGAGCAATTTGGAACTATGCTCAAAAAGTTATCAAACTGTGCATACCTTTTGTGGTCTTATTGGCAAGATTTCTTACTGGGAAGAATTATATATATAAAATGCTTGCTGATGGTTTTAGATAGATATTACTTAACCATTTTTAAGTAAAGCTTCATTAAATCCTATATACTGTAGTATTTTTTTTTAAACAGGAATGGGTACTGTATTGATGAAAAGTTTTTCTGCATTTATTGAGATAATCATATGATTATTTTTGTAGTTGATAGTCAGTTATGAAAATATGTTTCCTAATATTGAGCCACATCTGCATTCCTAATGTATTCTCTTAGTGATAAATTACTGTTATCACTTTGCAAGTATTTTATTTGTGGTTGTTTGAAGGTGAATATGGGTTATTTTTGGTGATTTGCTGCTTACTCCACCATCTAGGATCTTGGAACTATTAATTGATATTTTCTAACATTCTTTCTCATATTTAACATATAGTTTATAATAGAGCAGTAAAGTCCACCACAATTTTTTCCCTAAGGAATTAGAGAAAAGAATGATCATTTTTCCAATGAAAAGAATAAGGAAGTTTCATGGAGGAATTAGCAATTTTCCTGTGTGAAATGAGCAGGACCAGGAGATCATTATATACTTCAACAACAATACTATATGATGATGAAAGAAGGGTAAACTTTTAAAAGTCAAAGTTGGGAGTACAAAGTTTCATTTCAAAAATGTAGAACAACATGAACAGAAACATAGAGATAAGAAAAGGAAGAACAAGAAAAGGAAGTGATAGATAATCTATTTTGGTGGAATTTAGAATATGAAATAAGTCAAATAAAGTATACAGATTGTATAGAGTCTTAAATATCAGCTAAGGAATTTGTAATTGCCAAGTTGAATTCTTCAATTATCCATAATAATAGATTAGTGCAATGCTATAAATCAATGCATATATAAATATATATGAAGATAGAGATGTATAGATAAATATTTATATAGCTATACTTACATATATGTGTGTGCCTACAAAAATAATAATATATACATACACAAAAGTATGTGTGAGGTTTTAGTTAATTCTTATGGCAGCAGATTTACCTTCATAGTTGTCTTATTTTTATTGTTTAGTTGTTCACCCCATTTTGTTGTTGTTGTTAACTGTTTTTGCTGTTCCAGAATTTTTTTTTGAGTTATAATTTTATAGCTATTTAGAGGTGAATATGGGATATTTTTGGTGATTTGCTTCATTGTATTGTATTTGACTCTTTATTATCCCATTTCAGGTTTTTGGTTAAAATGCTAAAATACTAAAAAGGTTTGCCACTTCCTTGTTGACTAATTTTACAGATAAAGAAACTTAGGCAAAAATGATTAAGTGATTTACTCAGGGTAACCCAGCTAGTAATGGTTAGATTAAAACTCAGAAAGATGAGTCATTCTGATTTCAAGTCTGACATCCTATCCATTGAATCACATAATTATCCATATGTCTCATTTCACTTATTTTTAATATTGACTTCATTTTATTTCTCCAAACATCAAATTGAGGGAAAAGTCAGATGGAAATTCAGAGGATGGTGGCAAGGAAAAACAACAACAAATTAATTGTGGAGAATCCCAAAAATATACAGTGGAGAGTTCAATGTATAATCCCCACAATAATTGATATTTAGATAGAAATTTAAAGTTTGTAAGTAATTTATAATTTATAATAATATTAGTATAATTTTATCCATTTTGTGGATTAACTGAAGTTTAGAGAAATTAAGATACTTGCATGGGACAATATAGCTAGAAAATGTCAGAACTATAGTTTGTTTAGGCCATATGTGCATAAATGGGGTATATTGGGTGATTTTACTCTTCATAGTTGTATTATATCTATCCCAATAACAGTGTCCACTTTAGAACAACTGAAGGAAACAGAAATTAAAATATAAAGTTTATGTTTAGAAATGCCTGTGAGCCTGAAATATCCAAACAATTTTTTAAGAATATTCAACATATATTCAATTTTGTCTTCCATTGAATCCTTGTGGATTTCCCGTGCTTCAAGTTAAATTGATTGTCATGGAATTAGTCTGAAACTGAACTATCTTTAGTTCTAAGATTTCTTGTCTCTACAGTGTTTTCATACAGAATTCCTCTTATAAAGAGTTGTTTGGTTAAAACTTTTCATTTTTATTCTTTTGTTTGAAGACCAAAGTGGTAGATAAGATAATCATCATTTCTCTGGCACAGATAAGCCTGACTGAGGTGCAAGATGACCTCTGAGAAATGGATTTTCATCCTATAATTCTATATATGCCAACAATAGCACTTAATTTTATATAGTAAATAATTGTTTACAAAGCGTGTTTCACAGACTAGTTTATTTAACTTTCAAAACAACTGCTAGAGGTAAGCATGGTGTAGTTGAAAGTTATTAGATTTGGAATTAGAAGCTGTGGTTTCAGGTCCCTGCTTTGCCTTTCAATTCAATTCAACAAATTATTAAGCTCTTACTGCATGCCACATCATGCTAGGTGCTATGGATACAAAGACTAAAGCAAAAACAATCCTTGTTTTCAATAGACTTCCATTAGAGCATTTGAAGAGTTTTTATTAGGCTTCTAACCTTTAACATATTATCCTTCCACTTTGGTCCTATTCCTAGTAGCAAAGTGTCAACTATTAAAAATAAACTGAATCCAACTACAGATACTTACTAGATCTAGGGAAAGTCATTTAACTTTTACTTGCCTCAGATTTTTCATTTGTGAAATAGAATATTAATAGAATTTACCTGTCAGGAATTGTGAGATTCAAATGACTTAATAATTATAAGTGTTTATCAAAGTGTCTGGCACATAGAAGTACTATATCAATGTTAACTATCGTCATCATATCACTGGAAATCACATTAAAGTAGATGTAGTACCATCTATTTTGCTACTAGACTCCAAAGATGACCAGACCTTTCCACCTACTTTGCAAGGTATATACACACACACACACACACACACACACACATATATATATATATATATATATATATATATATATATATATATTGTCTCACTGTTTACATTCCCTGAATTTACTTTGCACAGTACTCTGCATATATTTTGTGTTCAATAAATCATTTTTTCATTCATTCAATTGGATATACCTTTTAACATACAAGAAAAAAAAACATTTATCTTGTCCTGATTCTGGCCTTCAAAGGGTTAAATGTATAGTTTAGTATAGAGTGGTAACTGAAATATATAAGTATTTTTCTATTTACAAACAACCTAGTGTTCCTAGCATTTTCTTTTGGAATAAATGAAAAAATTGATGTTTGATAGCTGTGGATTTCACAGTTTGTCTGACACATTTTCTGAGCAAAAACAACCATAGACATTTATAAAGTAAGATAGGCTACAGGGCTTATTTACACAATATGAGAATGTTATGTTATACAATATGAGACAATTCCTTTCACTTTTGACAGAAATGACAGGTACCATGTGAAGTAGTTCCCTTTTCAGGAAGTGTCCATTGGCTTCTTGTTGAAATAGCAGATTGTTCTGTTGATGAGTTTGCATTGTGAGTCCATTTTGGAGACATATTTTTTGATGGAAAATCTACTTTCTGACCAAGAACACTCAACATCTCAAAGTCTAGATGTTGATAAAAAATGATATCATTTCTCCTGTTCAAAGTGTCAGATGACACTTCTTCAAAAAGAAAAAAAAGAGGGCTACCTAGAAGAACTGGATCCTTATTAAAACACTGCCCAGGCAATCTACTTTAATGTGTATAGTTCCATTTTGTGGTCAATTAGAAATACAAAGGGAAAAACTCCATTCATTTGGTTTATAAATAAATTGCAATAATGTTTCAACAATATTTGAATGTTGAAAATGTCTCCCCAAAAACTGCTTTTTAAAATTTTTGTTTTGTTTAAATTGTTTATGCCTAGATATTCTTGCATAGGATATTACTATTCTAGATATAATTCCTCTTGCTTCCTAATACCACCCATTCCATTTTTTGGAAATCCTATGCCCCATGAGGTCATGCTAAATGTCACTTTCTTGAGTATGACATCAGAGTCAGGAATTCAATTTAGATGAACCTGGCTAACCCCATCTCCTTAGTAATGTTCCAAATCTCTAAGTGATGTCCTCATGAGGGACAAAACTCAAATATATTAGGATGAGTAAAAAGACAGGCATATCTCGCATATCAGTTTGTCAAGTAAGCTATTATGTTCTGGTCCCTCAATGCTCATTTCCTACTGTTGTTTCCTGAAGATCATCTTATCTAAGCTTTCAGTTTAGTCTATGAATCTAGAGATCTAAGGATTTTTGTTTATTTAGTAACTGATTTTAGAAATGTCAAAGTCCCCAAAAGTAGTTGCCACTGACCAGGAAATCCTCCATTTCATCCATTTTCCCCTTCTTCTTTTTATTCATCAGGATTCTGGGGGGGATAATTATTACACTTTCGTGTGTGTGTGTGTGTGTGTGTGTGTGTGTGAAGTGATAATGATGTTCTTCTATAGATAAAGTTATGAATAAAATGTGGAGTTTAAAAAATGCTCTATTCTACCATCTTGCCTCCCTCCCAAATAGACCTGGATTCAAATGCATATCTGACAAATATTGATTTAGGCAAATGATTTAGGAAATTCTCTAAAACAATTACTATTAGAAGAATTATCTGAATTGTAAGAGGAATTTCCTCACCCAGGAATGCCTTGTACTATTAAAATTATAGGTTTGGGCCAAGTATAACATGCTTTTAAATTACTGCAGATAAATTAATACAGAATATGAACTAAATAAGGATTCAAAGAAAAAAAAAAAAGAGTTTTAAAAAACAGAAAAGGCAGGGGGTTTGATGCCAGTAAAGGCTAAATATCCCAGATAGATGGAAAATGAATTCAGTAAAGTAGGAAGGAGAAGATTGTTGTTTACATTTCCTTGGGCTGTATATGTACAAAGGAACAAAATGGAATATCACAATACTAAAAACATAGGATTTGGAATCAAAGGAACTGGCTGTGGATTTTTATTTCAATTTAATCATCAACATTATGATCTTGGACTTTAACAGTTAAAGCTATTTTCCTTATCTACAAACTGAGTGGGTTGGATTATCTTAATCTCTAACATTCCTTTAGGTTGTAAATGATATAGTAAATAAAGAACAGTTCAATTGGATTATAATGTAGCTTCATGAAATGTAATTTTGACTTTTAACTGAAGGCAAATGGAGAAGAACAAAATGATATAAAAGATCTTTTAATTTTTGTTTGTTTTAAATAATGATGAATGTTGGAGGAGATGTGGGAAAACTGGGACACTAATACATTGTTGGTGGAGTTGTGAAAGAATCCAACCATTCTGGAGAGCAATTTGGAACTATGCCCAAAAAGTTATCAAACTGTGCATACCCTTTGATCCAGCATTGCTGCTATTGGGATTATATCCCAAAGAAATACTAAAGAGGGAAAAGGGACCTGTATGTGCCAAAATGTTTGTGGCAGCTCTTTTCGAAGTGGCTAGAAACTGGAAGATGAATGGATGTCCATCAATTGGAGAATGGTTGGGTAAATTATGGTATATGAAGGTTATGGAATATTATTGTTGGGTAAGAAATGACCAGCAAGACGAATACAGAGAGGTTTGGAAAGTCTTACTTCAACTGATGCTGAGTGAAATGAATAGAACCAGAAGATCACTGTATACTTCAATGCTATATGAAGATGTATTCTGATGGAAGTGGATATCTTCAACATAAAGAAGATCCAACTCACTTCCAGTTGATCAATGATGGATAGAAACAACTACACCCAGAGAAGGAACACTGGGAAGTGAATGTAAATTGTTAGCACTACTGTCTATCTACCTAAGTTACTTATACCTTTGGAATCTAATACTTAACATGCAACAAGAAAATGGTATTTACACACATATATTGTATCTAGGTTATACTGTAACACATTAAAAATGTATGGGATTGCCTGTCATCTAGGGGAGGGAGTAGAAGGAGGGAGGGGATAATTTGGAAAAATTATTACAAGGGATAATGTTATTAAAAATTACTCATGCATATATACTGTCAAAAATTATAATAAAGTGACTTTGTTTTCAATTTAAAAAAAAGAAAAAAAATTTGTTTGTTGTGGCAGCAGAGAACCAAAGAAATAGATAAGTAAAGAAAGAAACCTAGTGTGTACTAGAAACAGAACTTGAAAATAAAATGAGGGAAAATATATCTGTAAATTGTAAAATATATCTGTAAATCTGTAAAATATATCAAGGTAAATTGAATAATAAAGGTTATGTACTTATATCTAACTGTCTGCATCCAGTTTGAACAGCAGTCTTCAAATACTATCTAAAAAATAGATTTCTGCTTGAAGACCCTACTGAGTAGAATCTGAGAGAATAGTGCACAGTCTCAATGGCAAAATAAAAAATAAAAAATTCTTATAAACTTGAGATGCAGCATAGAAAGTTAAACTGAGAATGTGAGAAAGTTTTTTTTTTTTCTTTGTGGACTTTTGGCCTTTTTATCATGCAAATTACCACCCTTTTAAAGTGCCACACTTTTATATGGACCAACTTATTGCTGAAAGAGGTAGAAAAACTATTTCCACATAAAGGAAAGTAATTAGATCAACTGGTAAAAGATTTAAGATGTTCACTCTTTTATAAGCAGACAGTGTAATATTGGTGGGGGAGGGAATAATACAACTTTGACTTAATAGGACCTAATAATAATAATTGTTTAACTAATGAATATAAAGAAACACTATTGTTACATGGGACATGTACAGTTTGGGGAAAATTAATGAGCATAGACATAAAGATTCAAATGCCCTTGTGAAAGATGTAGGATAATGTCCTATTTGTATTTGAACAGTTTTATTCCTTAAAGGGGACTGAGAAAGATTTTCTCAAAAAGTGGGAGAATGTGAATATTAAGAAAGAGCTTCACTAATAAATAATAAGATGTAAGCATGTGTTGAAAACTTTGATCTATAAGACAATAGGATAATTTCCCCAACTATTTTGCATGTCAATTTTAAGATTTAAGAATGTAAGATGCAAAACATTGAGAATTATATATTTGACTGAAGAAATGAGTAAATGAAGACTTTTGAGTTCATTAAGTTGCTGCTATCTCATAAGTGAAAGATAAGGCAATGGTAACCACAAAACTGTGATTTCAGTCATTGAGGATAAAGTGGTGATAATTGAGGCTGATAAGATTTTTTTATTGAGAAAGAGCCTGTCAAAAAAAGCAATCAAAAAAAAAAAAAAAAAAAAAAGGAAGCACATTAAGAGTGCATTGAGAGATCTTCAATCTTTTTTTTTTTTTAATGTTTAAATAATTGAAGTAACACTTATTATTCATGGATAGGTCAAGGCAATATTATTATTTCCTATTTTTATTAATTTTTATTTTCATTTTTTATTGACAGAATATATTCATGGGTAATTTTTTACATTATCCCTTACATTCACTTCTGTTCCGACTTTTCCCTTCCCTCCCTCCACCCCCTCCCTTAGATGGCAGGTAGTTAAATGTTAAATATGTTATAGTATATCCTAGATACAATATATGTGTGCAGAACCATACAGTTCTTTTGTTGCACAAGAATAATTGGATTCAGAAGATAAAAATAAGCTGGGAAGGAAAACAAAAATGCAAACAGCTCATACTTATTTCCCAGTGTTCCTTCTCTGGGTGTAGCTGATTCTGTCCATCATTGATTAATTGGAACTGAATTAGATCTTCTCTTTGTTGAAGATAGCCACTTCCATCAGAATACATCCTCATTCAGCACTGTTGTTGAAGTGTATAATGATCTCCTGGTTCTGCTCATTTCACTCAGCATCAGTTCATGTAAGTCTTTCCAAGCCTCTCTGTATTCATCCTGCTGGTCATTTCTTACAGAACAATAATATTCCATAACATTCATATACCACAATTTACCCAATCATTCTCCAACTGATGAGGATCTGTTCATTTTCCAGCTTCCAGCCACTACAAAAAGGGCTGCCACAAACATTTTGGCACATACAGGTCCTTTTTCCTTCTTTAGTATTTCTTTCAGATAAAAACCTAGTAGTAATAATCAATGGGTATGCATAGTTTGATATCATTTTGGGCATAATTTCAGATTGCTCTCCAGAATGGTTGGATTCATTTATAACTCCACCAACAATACATCAGTGTACCAGTTTTCCTACATCCTCTCCAACATTCATCATTATTTTTTCCTGTCATCTTAGCCAATCTGACAGGTGTGTAGTGATATCTCAGAGTTGTCTTAATTTGCATTTCTCTGATCAATAGTAATTGGAACACCATTTTATATGAGTAGAAATTGTTTCAATTTCATTATCTGAAAATTGTCTGTTCATATCCTTTGACTATCAGTTGGAGAATGGCTTGATTTCTTGTAAATTATAGAGCCTATTGTCTATATATTTTGGAAATGAGGCCTTTATCAGAACCTTTAACTGTAAAAAACATTGCTTCACTTCTAATATTATTTGCATTAGTTTTGTTTACAAGGGCTTTTTAATTTGACATAATCAAAATTTTCTATTTTGTTATCAATAATGCTTTCTAGTTCTTTTTTGGTCACAAATTCCTTCCTCTTCTCACAAGTCTGAGAGGTAAACTATCCTGTGTTGTAATGTTTTCTTCTTCTCTAAATTGTAATCATTCTCTTGGGGGCAGGTTTCCTGGGGAGCTTCTGGGAGCAGCCTTCTTTTCAGTTCAGTATAATCACTCCAAATGCAGCCAGGCACTAAAGTCCAGATCCTTTATTGTGTCCTTCAAATATAGTCTCTTCAAAAATCTTATCTCCTTCACTTAGGGCTTGGCTAGTTTTCTGGAGGACTTCCTCTCTCCTTGGTTTCTAAGAGCACTTGCTGCTAGTCCTTTATCTCTTCCAGCTTCAGCCTCTAGCTCCCTCTGAATCCAAAGCCTCTAGCCAGCACAAAGGTTGAAAATGGAATAACTCTTGACTCCTCCTCCCAGAGAGTGTGGGATTGTGGGTTTCTGTGGGCTTGTGGGAGCTCCTTGCTTATATGCTGCACACTGAGCAGACACCAATCATTTCATCACTAGGAAACCATTATTTGTTGTAGGATTAAATCAATGCTAAATTAGATTTAACCATTGTCTCCTCAATTTCACTCAGTACCTTGTTTCGAGTTCTGGCCCATAACGTCTCCTTGTAGAGTCAGATCAATCATACTGAATTAGATAATTATTGTCTTTATCCATTCCAGTGACTTAGCACCTTGTAAGAATCCTAACATCTCCCCCTTTCTTTTGATTTAGAACATAATGTGGTCATGACCTCCCTGACTTCTCGAGGAGGTGAAAATCCCAAAAAAGAATGTGATCACGCTTTTCTTGACTGCTCAAAAAAAGAAGTGAAAACCTCATAAAATGGAGACTTCTCAGGGAGATGAAAACATCAAAGGAAATGGGAAATGAAATCAGATTAGTGGGTTTCTGAAGGGTTCACTTGAAACAGATATACCTAAATCCAACAATATGGGAGATATTACATATAATTACATAAATTACATAAGCACATAGTAACATAATACATCCATATGTCCTAGAAATTGTCCAAAAGGAATCCATTGTCCATTAGTCCATGTGCCAGGAATCCAATAATTCCTGCAAGTTTTGAAGTCCTGCAACAGTGCCATCAACAATTTTTCATCTCAAGGAATCCAATGATCCCTGCTGGTTTTCAAGTCCTTTAACAGTTTTATCTTGTGTTAGGGAATCCACTGAGTCCTGCAAATTTTATCTTTGGGTCTTCTCCTATGTTTTGAAGTTTTTCTCCTTTTCCTGTCTCTCTCCAGGTGCTTGTTGCCACCCATCTGTTTCCTACTCCATCTGTAAAAATACAAGCAAGTCCTCTCTCCAAGGCAATTAAACTATCTAATTTCCTTCTATTTACCACTGTCTAAATCTCTTCTCTAAATCTCATCTGGCAATTACATCGGAGCTATTTGCACTGGACACTGCCCTGTTGTTTTAAAAGGCCTGTATTCTCCCCAAGCGTAATCCCTTTCTATTATGTGATTGCTTTTTGGCTGATAGATCACGTCTGAGTCCTAACCTTCTAAAGACTCTGTGTATCTCAGCTACTATCATGCCCCACCTGTCTTTTGATTGAGGGCTCCGTCTCTCATTTCCCTGGATCAACCTACATTCTGAAGCCCAGTGGAAGCCCTTGTGTCATTTTGGACATGGAGTTTTAGGACTTCTCTCAGTCTGTCTTCTCACTCTATCTCCATATCTACAATGAGCTCTTAGAGGTCGAACTTTTCCACATTGAAAACATTGACAAGTTCCTCTAGAAGTTCCTTGCCAGGAGGAACCCTATCTTTCCATGTTCATTATAGTCTGAGTATAATAAACATTTGTGCCCACTGTAGCACAGCATCTTATGATCTCTTCTAAAGTAGCATCTTTGTGTAAAGATATAATTTTTTTACAAATCTCATTTTCCATAACCAGATGTCTAGTCATTATTTCTGTAGCTGCATTTTCTCCAATAGTTCTTGTGATAGCTGTTTGCAAACATCCCACAAAATCCACAAAGGATTCATTGGGACCGTGCTCTATTTTTGTGAAAGCTTCCCCTCCATCTTTCTGTCCAGGGAGGGAACGCCAAGCTTTTATTGCAGCCTTAGAAATTTGTTCATACATTGTTATGGGATAATCACTCTGTTCTGAATTCTCTCCATACTGACCTTCATCAGCTAAGTCAAAAGTCACTTGTATGTTAACTCCTGTTTGCCTATTGCATCTGATTTGAATCCTACATACTTCATGATACTCCAAAAGCTACAACAAGTTTTGTCCAGGTTCTAAACATGTCCTTACTATGGATTTCTAGTCATTTGGGTCAGGATTTCATAAGACAAATTATCTACTAACTTCTTACCATAAGAT
Organism: Sminthopsis crassicaudata; assembly: GCF_048593235.1. Taxonomy (NCBI): domain Eukaryota; kingdom Metazoa; phylum Chordata; class Mammalia; order Dasyuromorphia; family Dasyuridae; genus Sminthopsis; species Sminthopsis crassicaudata. The sequence continues at coordinate 215,581,203 of NC_133621.1, forward strand.
GATGTAGCCCCATAAAGAGTGCAACCTTTTTTACAAATCTTTAATTTTATCCAAATCAAAAGGAGTGTATTTTCTCCTTTTTTGATTTGAAGAGTCAATCACAGGGTATCTATGAAATCACTTATATCTTCTCCTTCATTTCTTGCCTTAACTAATGCTTTTTCTAATCTTGTCATAGGTTGCTTAATAGGTGATTCTTTTTGTGTTTCCACCTCTTCCCCTCCTCCTTCTCCCTCCACCCATGAAGGGTTAATTGAGGGAGGTAACTCAGAGGATTGGAAATGATCTAATTCCCCCTGCTGTGAATCCTTATCTGATTCTTCCTCCTTTTCTCCTAACTAATTTGACACCTCTCCCTCTTGCTCTTTCTTCTTTTTCCTTAGTCTAACACTTCTTAGAAGTGTTAAATTGTACGTATGAAGTGTATCTTTGGAAATTAAGTTTGGATTGGAATTGTAGTATTCACCTAGTTGCTCTCCTACTAATTTCCATTCATCTAGATCCAATTCTTTTCAATAGAGATCCAAGGAGATATACACTTCACAGTTTTTAAAAGTTCAGTGATCTCTTCCAAAATTATAATCAATCCTTGGCTATTCATAACCTTGACAATGCTCTCTAAATATTTTCCTTGAAGAGAAATGGAAGGCTGTTTTCTAAAAATTTGCCCCATTTTGCTGAAATTCTACTTTAGCTCTTTAACAAAGTTTCCTTATTTTACTCGCCCTAATTTCTGGGTCAGAGAGACTTTTCCATGGATCAGGATCAGAGGCTTTTCCACTGAAATCAGGATCCTGTCCCATGTTTGGGCACCAAAATGTAATGTTTCTTCTTCTCTAAATTGTAATCATTCTCTTGGGGGCACGTGTCTTGGAAAGCTTCTGGGAGCAGCCTTCTTTACTGAATCACTCCAAATGCAGCCAGGCACTAAAGCCCAGATCCTTTATTGTGTCTTCAAATATTGTCTTCCAAAATCTTATCTTCTTCACTTGGGGCTCAGCTAGTTTTCTGGAAGCCTTTCTCTCTCCTTGGTTTTTAAGAGCTCTTGCTGCTGGTCCTTTCTCTCTTCCAGTTTCAGCCTCTAGCTCCCTCTGAATCCAAAGCCTCTAGCCAGAACAAAGGTTGAAAATAGAACAAATCTTGACTCCTCCTCCAAGAGATTGTGAGATTGTGGGTTTCTGTGTGCTTGTGGGAGCAACTTGTTTATATGCTGCACACTGAGCACACACCAATCATTTCATCACTAGGAAACCATTATGTGTTGTAGGATTAAATCAATGCTAAATTAAATTTAACCATTGTCTCCTCAATTCCACTCAGTACCATGTTTCGAGTTCTGGCCTATAACATTTACTTGTAGGGTCAGATCAATCATATTGAATTAGATAATTGTTGTCTCTATCCATTCCAATAACTTAGCACCTTGTAAGAATCCTAACACTATGTTCCTCTAATTTATTTATAATCTTTATGCCTAAATCATGAACCCACTTTGGTCTTATCTTGGTGTACGGTGTTAAGTGTGGGTCTATGCCTAATTTCTGCCATACTAATTTCCAGGTTTCCCAACAGTTTTTGTCAAATAGTGAATTCTTATCCCCAAAGTTAGGATCTTTGGGTTTGTCAAACACTAGATTGCTATAGTTATTGACTATTTTGTCCTGTGAACCTAATCTATTCCATTGATCACCTAATCTATTTCTTAGCCAATACCAAATGGTTTTGGTGACTGTTGCTTTATAATATAGTTTTAGATCAGATACAGCTAGGCCACCTTCATTTGATTTTTTTTCATTAATTCCCTTGAAATTCTCGACCTTTTGTTCTTCCACATGAATTTTGTTGTTATTTTTTCAAGGTCATCAAAATAGTTTCTTGGGAGTCTGATTGATATAGCACTAAATAAATAGATTAGTTTAGGGAGTATTGTCATCTTATCATATTCACTTGGCTTTTCCAAGAGCGCTTAATGTTTTTTTCAATTATTTAAATCTGATTTTACTGGTGTGAAAAGTGTTGCATAATTTTGCTCATATAAATCCTGAGTTTCCTTTGGTAGGGACTTTCCCAAGTATTTTATGCTATCAACAGTTACTTTGAATAGAATTTCTCTTTGTATCTTTTGCTGTTGGATTTTGTTGGTGCTGTATAAAAAGGCTGAGGATTTATGTGGATTTATTTTGTATCCTGCAACTTTGCTAAAGTTGTGAATTATTTCTAATAGCTTTTTAGTAAAATCTCTGGGGTTCTCTAAGTATACCATCATATCATCTGCAAAGAGTGATAGTTTGGTTTCCTCATTACCTATTCTAATTCCTTTAATCTCTTTCTCAACTTTTATTGGCGAGGCTAGCATTTGTAATACAATATTGAATAATAATGGTGATAGTGGGCAACCTTGGTTTTAGTCCTTATCTTACTGGGAATGGTTCCAGTTTGTCCCCCTTATATATGATGTTTACTGATGGTTTTAAATATATTCTCCTGACTATTTTAAGGAAAAGTCCATTTATTCCTATATTTTCAAGTGTATTTATTAGAAATGGATGTTGGATTTTTATCAAATGCCTTTTCTGCATGTATTGAGATGATCAGATGGTTTTTGTTAATTTGGTTATTGATATAGTCAATTATGCTAATAGTGTTCCTAATATTGAACCATCCCTGCATTCCGGGTATAAATTCTACTTGGTCATAGTGTATTATCCTGGGGATAATTTTCTGAAATTTTTTTTGCTAATATCTTATTTAAGATTTTAGCATCAATATTCAATAGGGAGATTGGTCTATAATTTTCTTTCTGTTTTCATCCTACCTGGGGTAGGTATCAATACCATGTCTGTGTCCTAAAAGAAATTTGGTAGGACTCCTTCAATCCCTTTTTTCAAATAGTTTATATACCATTGGGGCTAACTGTTCTTTAAATGTTTGGTTGAATTTACAAGTAAATCCATTTGGTCCTGGGGATTTTTTCTTAGGGAATTGATTAATAGCTTGTTCTATTTCTTTTTCTAAGATGGGACTGTTTAACCAATTTACTTCTTCCTCTGTTAATCTGGGCAAGCTATATTTTTGAAGGTATTCTTCCATTTCATTTAAGTTATTGAATTTATTGGCATAAAGTTAGGCAAAGTAACTCCTAATTATTCCTCTAATTTCCTCTTCATTAGTGGCAAGTTCTCCCTTTTCATTTGTAAGACTAACAATTTGATTTTCCTCTTTCCTTTTTAAATCAGATTTACTATGTGTTTATCTTGTTTCTTTTTTCATAGAACCAACTCTTAATTTTATTAATTCAATAGCTTTTTTATACTTTCAATTTTATTAATCTCTCCTTTTATTTTTAGAATTTCAAGTTTAGTGTTTGACTGGGTTTTTTTTTAACTTGTTCCTTTTCTAGCAATTTTAGTTGTAAGCCCAATTCATTGACCTTCTCTTTCTCTATTTTATGCAAGTAGGCCTCTAGATATATAAAATTTCTCCTTATTACTGTTTTTGCTGCATCTCACACATTTTGGCGTGATGTCTCATTATTGTCATTTTCTTTGGTGAAGTTATTATGTTTATGATTTCCTATTTCACCCAATCATTCTTAGTATGAGATTATTTAATTTCCAATTTTTTTTTGCCTATTTTCCCCTAGCTTTTTATTGAATGTAATTTTCATTGCATCATAGTCTGAAAAGAATGCATTTACTATTTCTGCCTTATGGCATTTGGATTTGAGGTTTTTATGTCCTAATATATGGCCAATTTCTGTATAGCTTCCATGAATTGCTGAAAAGAAAGTGTACTCTTTTCTGTCTCCATTTAGTTTTCTCCAACTATCTATCATATTTAACTTTTCTAGTATTCTATTTACCTTTTTGCCTTCTTTCATATTTATTTTGTGGTTTGATTTATCTAATTTTGAGAGTGCAAGGTTAAGATCTTCCACTATTATAGTTTTGCTGTCTATTTCTTCTTGCAACTCTCTTAATTTCTCTTTTAAAAATTTAGGTGTTACACCACTTGGTGCGTATATGTTTAATATCGATACTGCTTCATTATCTATGCTACCCTTTAGCAAGATATAATGCCCTTCTTTATCTCTTTTAATTAGATCAATTTTTGCTTTTGCTTGATCTGAGATCAGGATGGCTACTCTTGCTCTTTTGACTTCACCTGAAGCATAATAGATTCTGCTCCAACCTTTTACCTTTATTCTGTATGTATTCCCCTGCTTCAAGTGTGTTTCCTGGAAACAACATATTGTAGGATTCTCTCTTTTAATCCTGTGTGTTAACTGCTTCCTCTTTATGGGAGAGTTTACTCCATTCACATTTATGGTTAAAATTACTAATTCTGTATTACTTGCCATTTTGTTAATCCCTGCTTATGCTTTTCTCCTTTTCTTCCCCCTTCCCCCTTTCCCCAGTATTAAACTTGTGAGCACCACTTACTTCTCATAGTCCTCCCTTTTTAGTATCCCTGCTCCACTTAGAGTTCCTCCCCCTATCTTACCCCTTTTCCTACAATTTCTGTACTCCCTTCTGCTTAGCTTACTCCTTCTCTTTTTACTTTTCCCCTCCCACTTTTCAATGAGGTGGGAGAATTTTCACATAAATAGAATATGTCTAATATTTTTCTCTTTAAGCCATTCTGAGGAGAGTAAGATACACACTATGTTCATCCCCCTCCATTCTTTCTCTCAGATATAATAGGTTTCCTTTGCCTCTTTGTGAGATGTAGTACCCCCATTTTACCCTTTTTCTGGTACAATTTCCTTTCCACCTCTAGTTTCTAAAACACATTATACATGTGTCCTTTATATATCTTTTTAACAGAAATATAGTTACCAAGATTTCTTTTTACCTTTTTAGGTTTCTCTTGAGTCCTATATTTGGAGATCAAACTTTATGTTTAGTTCCAGTTTTTTTCACCAGAAATAGATGAAATTCACTTATTTCATTGAATGTCCATCTTCTTCCCTGGAAAAAGTTATTTTTGGCTGCATACCAAGTTCTTTAGCCTTTTGAAATATCAGATTCCAGGCCCCTCGATCCTTTAATATGATGCTGCTAGATCTTGAGTAATCCTTATTGTGGCTCCTCTATATTTGAATTGATTTTTTCTAGCGGGCTTGAAGTATTTTTTCCTTTGTTTGATAGTTCTGGAATTTAGCCACAATATTTCTTGGAGTTTTGATTTAGGGTCCTTTTCAGTAAGTGATCCATGAATTCTTTCAGTGTCTATTTTAACCTCTGTTTCTATAACATCTGGGCAGTTCTTTTTGATAATTTCCTGGAAAATAGTGTCCACGCTCTTCTTTTCATCATGTTTTTCAGAAAATCAATAATACTCAGATTCTCTTTCCTAGTTCTATGTTCCAGGTCTGTTGTTTTCCCAAGAAGGTATTTGACATTTTTTTCCATTGTTTCATTTTTTTGGTTTTGCTTGACTGATTCTTGGTGTCTCCTTGAATCATTCAATTCCATTTGTTCAATTCTGATTTTTAATGAATTATTTTCTTCACTTACTGTAAAATATCTTTTTCTAATTGTCCAATTGAGTTTTTAAGTGAGTTGTTTTGTTCTATCAATTTTTTTCCATTTTTGCCAATTTTATTTTTTAGAGAGCTATTATCTTTTTCCAATTCACTAATTCTATTTTCCTTAGAGATGCTTACCTTTTCCAATTCACTAATTCTGTTTTTCCAGGATCTGATTTCTTTATCCATTCTGTCTTTAAATGAGTGGGATGACTTATCCAGACCCTTTTACCAAGCTTCCCTTTCCTTTTCCCATTTTTCTTCTAGCTCTCTTGTGAGAGCCTTTTAAATTTCTTCTATGAGAGTATTGTGTGTTGGGGACCAGATCATATTCCCCTTTACAGATTCATCTGGAGACTATTTTTAAACCTCAGGATTTAAAGTCTGCTTTCTATCTATGTAGAAGCTATTAATAGTTAGACCCCTGTTAGGATTCTTACAAGGTACTAAGACAGTGGAATTGGTAGAGACAATAATTATCTAATTTAGCACAATTCAGTATGATTGATCTGATCCTACAAGGAGATGTTATGGACCAGAACTTGAAACAAGGTACTAAGTGAAATTGCGAAGACAGTGGTTAAGTCTAGGTTAGCACTGAATTTAATCCTACAACAAATAATGATTTCCTAGTGGTATAATGATTGGTGTATACTCAGTGTGGGGCACATAAGGAGGAGATCTCAGGGCCAGGAAGGAAAAGCCCACTAGAAGCTCATTCCAAGGAAGCTAGAGGCAGAAGCTGGCAGAGGCAAAGGACTAGCAGCAGGAGCTCTTGGAACCAAGGTATGAGATGGGCCTCTAAGAAAGCTAACTGGGCCCCAGGAAGAGTCAAGATTTTGAAGGAAACAATAAAGGATTTGGACTTTAACTCCTGGCTACATTTGGGGGGATTACTGAATTGAAATTAATGGGTCTCTGAACCAGAGACCCTAAGGAAACCTTAACAAGAAAGGAACATATCAATATTTTAGAGAAGAATATTACAGAGCTCACTTAAATTTTTTGTCATTTTGCTCAAAGAAAACAAACTAACAAAAAAACAACAACAACAACAACAAAAACAAATGCAGTCTGGTTTTTTCGGGGGAGAGGTGGCTGGATGGTATTACCAAGCTATCTCTCCATACTGTAGGGGGCAGCTGTGAAGCACTAGCAGTACAGCAAAGGCTGTGCTGGGTCTGTGCTCAGGTCTGAGACTGTAAGAGTGTGCTGAGACACTCCAGGTGGGTGTGGCCAGGTCCCCAGAGACCCTAACTTTTTGGAGTTATAGTCTTTACCCCCTGTATTTATAGCTTCTCTGCGGATCTACTGGCTTGCTGCCAGGACAAAGTAGCTACATTGTGGCAAAGTGTGGCAGAAAGGGCTGAGATCACATACCTCCCCCCTCAGGTGTATCAGTGTGAGCTGCCTTCCGTACTCTCACTGTCTGCCATACTCTTGCTGCCTGCCTGCCTTCAGTCTGCACCCCATTTAAGTGTCCCCACCTGGGAGCAAAAACAGACCTTTTCTGGTGAATTTCAAGTATATTTTCTGTTGGTAATTATTTGTGATTTTTTTCAGTCAAGCACTAGTTCTGAGGCTTGTCATGAAATAAATTATTCTGAGAGCAAAAATGGAGCTTAAATAAATGTGTGTGTCCTTTCCACCATCTTGGCCGGAAGTCTGAAAAATCTTCAATCTTAAACCATTTATAACTAAACTTTTCCCCCTTTCTCCCCCTATGATTCAGATCAAGCTATGATTAGTTCTCTATCATAATTGAGCAACACTTAGGAAGGACAAAGTGATTGTTGGCTATAAACACTGAGAAGAGATTTCTAGCATTTTTCAAAAATAATTCTGATCAATTGTATGGAACTTTGTTTAAAACCTCTTCACATTAAACACAGCTTAAATTAGCCCCAAAGTTTGGATGGAGTTATTTCAAAAGCACAGTGAAGAAACCAAGCATTTCTCTCTAGTGTCTAAGTTTTAAAAGAAAATAAATTGAGAATAAGAATTTGAGCAGCCATTCCATTCTGGAAGTATTCGATCTCATTTTGGAATAATCTCCCTATCTGTATATGTGTGAAATATCTTTTAACACCACTCAATACTACAAGGGTCAGATTTGTCATCTGGAAAAAAATAAACTTTACTTTGTGTGTGTGTGTGTGTGTGTGATAAACACTGAAAAAGCTGGAGCCCTTAAACTTCATCTGGGGGGGTGGGGGTGGCGCAGAATTCAGACCTGGTTTGTTTGATATAGAAATCCTTACTCTTTTCAACACACAATGTGTAATCAACTATTTTATATACTTGTTTTCAGTTTTCATTTTGAGAATTAAGCACTGTAATTAAAGTTAGTGGAATAAAATTTCTGAGCAAAAAGCAGCTTATAGCTATTCAAAGAAATTAGCAATAGGAACAATCACCTGATAAAAAGGCTTTACCTATTAATTTTTAGTTTTATCTCTGGGCAGTCCCACTCTGATTCACTGATTAGGATTCTGTGATGTCAGTCCAGAATCTAGATTGTTGTCCATTATCTAGTTAAACTTCTGCCTACAAAATGAAGCAACTGGATAACCTATCTTTTGTCTTTCTGATTTTTATTCTTAAACTAAAGGGAGAATAATAAAGAATAATGTGTATACTTGAGAGTTCCATTTCTCTTAATCTCTAGGTGGCTCCAAAGAGGAATAGGGAAGCTCTATTTCAGCCAATCAAGAATTAGAGTACATGTATCACAAATGACACATTTCATTGTTTTCATATATGTTATTTTAGAAAACTTTCTCTTTTTAATAGCCACCCTTAAGCAGATTAAGTTTATTGATCAAGGGAAAACTTAGACTACTCTAAAAGATCAACGATTTTGTTAATGCGAGTATACCATCTATTAAAATAGCTCACAAACCTCTGATGCTTTAGTAGTTATTCATCATAATTTGTGAGAGTTGCTTATCCCCCCTCTGAAAGAATCCTCATCATTTGCAATCTTTTTAATGTATTTAATGTATATACTTTCTAGAGCTTGAGTTTCAGCAACATAACCCTTAAAAGTCCAAGGTCACATATATCACCTCATGAAGTATGAAGAAAAAAAGAATATCACTTCTCAATAAATTTAACACAGTCTCTAAGTGGAACTTCTTGAAAATATGTGCTTCAGGCAAGGGTTGGACCATAAACTGACCTTTTTTTGTTTTTGTCTTTGTTTTTTTATTCTTCCATACTATTGAGATTACTCTCACTTAAGACTTTCCCAAAAGATCAGGCATGAACTTTCTACTCTTTTAACTCTCTAAACTTCCTAATAATGACTAAGAAGGACCAAAAGGTCATGGTATCACAGTTAACTGCTGTAATATCTTATTGGACTTGTACTGATTCTTTTGATTCAATATTCTCCCTCCCATTTAATTTGATCCAACAAAGCAACCCTCTGAAAAATTTTACAACAATCTGGAATATGGACCACAAAAAGTATTTAAAAACTAATACATTTTAGATTTTTAGAATTTGAAATAATTTTATTAGGAATTTAATCCAAAGAGGTTATTATCAAGAGTTCTTGTTTAATTTAAAAGAAAGTAATCAAGCCAAATGGAAATATGGCACCAATATGTTCTGTCTTGGAAGAACAAAAAATATTTTGAACAAAAACAGAAATGTTATTCTGACCCAAATAATCTTGCAGACACAAGTGGTCATCTGTTTATGTAATAGGCAAAAAATCATCCAAAAATTTGAAATTATTTGCTGGAAAGATGTTAAAACAGCAAAGCAAACCAATTTTTATTCAAATGGAAACCTGAAAGGTGAATTATTCCATGATTGAAAAAACACAAAATACATAATACATAAATGTAAGATTTTTTTGCATTAAACTTTGATCATATATTTGAAGAGTGGGACCTATCTCTATAAGCTCATTTCTGATGAAAGAGCAACAAATCAATGGACAAAAGACATAATATTTACGAAAAAGATCAAAACCCAGAACCAAGGAATTTAGCATAATTCTTTATTTTTGGATTCAGTTCTAACACCTAAGGATACTTTCTCATGAAAAAGCTTTTGGATATGGACAGCTTAATCTCTTGCCTTTATGAAATATTTCATGTCAAAAGCTAAAGTAATGTGTTTCCTGATAGGCCTCAGGTCATCTTCATTGGGATGATTCTCCATCATAATGAGAAATTCATTGGATGCTCTAATTAGTTATAAGGAACATTTAAGGACTTTGAGATATAGAGAAGTACGATGATGAAGTAACATGCCAAGGTATTGAAGTAACATGCTAAGATATCCATACCCATCCAAGCCTAAATTATAGGGCACCTTCATTTAGAGAATCTCAACTACAGATTGGTATAAGAGATCTGAGATATAGGAGTAGCTCAACCCTTTCTGAAGGGCACTTATCCCCTGGAAAATTACTTTATTCCTTGGGAATTAAGGAAATGGAACACACTTGTTCACACACTGATAGATTGCTAGATGGTAAAAAGAGAAGAAAATACTACAATCCTAAGAGATAGATTTGAGTGTACAAAAGAGTAGACTGTCAGAGAGCGAGTTCTGGAAAATATGAGGGAACACAGTAGGAAAGAAATCTAGACTGAATAAGAATTAAGCATGGGAAGGATATTTAAAATCATGTAGCCAACTTGCCTCATTTTACAGATGAGAAAACAGACTCAGAACTGACACTCTAAGATCTATTTAAGGTCTCAAAGACAGGAGGAAGTAGAGCTGGAATTTTGAAATGAACTTCTGATTCAATCTAATCTAATCTAATAATACCCAGATCTAATAATATTTTTATTATTTCCTGACTCCAACAAGGAAAATGAGCCACATGAGATGTCTTTGTCACCTCTTCTTTGATTATTGCTTAAGTTTTTGCTAGGACATCTTATGAGAACCAACTGATGAGAGTTAGGAAAGGGAGAACCCCTTTTGGTTTGGTGCAAGGATCTAGTGACGGTGCAGCGTCCCCAGTAAAAAAAAATTACAGACCCCAAAACCTAGATTGATTAAAAAAAAAAAAAGTTTATTGTAGGAGTTTGGAAGTAAGAATAAAGGTAGAAAGATGCCAGGGCCAGAGGTGGTCGCCGGGAGGACAGGAACCCTTACATGGCCGGAAGGATACCATGTTTGGGGGGGGTCCTACAAAGAGTGGACTTCCAGGCTTCCCCTTTTTATAATCTTGAAGGTGGGTGGAGTCCCAGGCTCCTGGCTGGTTTCAGCTAGGGTTAGCATTGAATAGAATTCAATGGGTTTAAATAAGGAAGAAGCTGTGTGTGGGTTTGGGGGAAACCTGAACAGATAGTGGGGGGCTGGGAAAGCCCAAGCTAGCTCAGATCCGGTGGGAGCAGGAAAAGTCTGGATATCAGAAAGGAATCTTAAAAGGACCTCAACCCCCATCACAACCACTATTATAGAACACTATTATGAAGATCATTTAAGAATAAGCACTTCACTTTCAGTTTTTCTTGGGACACACAAAAGTTTATTTTGCATTGGTACAAAAGGAAAAAAAAAACAAAACAAATTTTAATACATTTATCACAAAATATGTCTAGAGTAAGTTGTCAAAGACAACATTTATACTTATTTCATTTCCAAAGAGGTTCTTTCTAAGTCTATAAAATCTCTGTTTGTGCATCTTTCTAATCAAGCCCAAATGGCTTTTTGCAGCCTTCCCTCAGAAGCTCTAATGACTGGAACAAGAGAGTAAGTGTTGATAACCTGAGGATCTAATTCTAGCTTTTCTGTTGTCTTGTTTTTATGGTACACCTGGTGAACAACAACATGCCCATTCTAGCCCATGGGCACATTTGCAAGGTATCATCTTAGAAAAGAGAGTTTTTTGGTGTATTTTTGCCCCCTGAAAATTGTTTTCCTTTCTTTAGTGAAACTTCATTGTAGTGCTAAGATATTTATGTCTTCATTAGATACCTGTAATGTTCTGTTGTCTCCAGAAACTGCCAATCGCTCTCTGGGAGGAGATCTGCTGTCTCAACTCAATCTCCTGGCCAGACTCTTCTTCCTCCAGAGTGGTCTCAACTCAATCCCAGAGTAGACTCTCCTTCCTCCTAGAGTAGACTCATTTCTCCAGGCCCAATGCTGTCTCTTTTATCCTCCCAGAGGAGGGGCGTATGAGAACTCAAGGGCTTATGGGAAAATTACTTCAACCAATGAACTTGCTCCTTTTAAAGGTTGTGTAAATTCCTTTTCATATGTAAGCGCCTCCTCAGAAGTTCAAAGGGGTAAACCCCCTTTAAAGGCCAGGAACCAAAGGTGTGAACTAGAGAATTGTTAAGTACCAACTTTGCACTTAGTAAAAACCTAACATCTAATCATCTCATTAGCACTTAGTAAGAACCTAACAATACCTAAATTTTTCAGGATTTCTTTTTTTTCCTTCTCTTGAAATAGATTGAATGTGGAAGGTTGTGTGCTCTTTGAGGGAAATCAAAAGAAGAAATATGGTGGTTGGTATTCCAGAATACAAGAATAGAATAAGCAACAAACCAAATGGAGAAGGTATCAAATGGTCAGACATTAAAAAAAAAATTAATTGTTGTCCACTTTCTCTTGGATTTGTAGAATATAAATGCCTTCTCCTGTACTTTATTATCTCTGCCTTAGCTTTCTTGAAGACAGTGAGAAATATTAAAATGAAACTAATAAAAATTATAACAATAAGCCAGTATGATAATTATATCAACAATTTACATTTAGATAGAAACTTAAAGATCACAAAGTATTTTTCCCCCAACCACCCCACTGTTAGTATTGTGCTCTCCATTTCACAGGAAAACAAATTTAGAGAGGCTAAAGGACTGTTCTCTATTCCCTAAGCTAGTAAAGGTCCAAATCAGACCTGAAAGCTACAAAGTGCAATCCTTTTATTACCTACCTATTCTTTTTGCTTCCCAAGTTAGGGAATGCTTAGCATTGTATGAGCACTGCAAATCATTAACAAAGCAGTTAATCCACTCCCTTTTCTTAACAGTAAAGTAATTCAATTCAATTCTATAAATATTTGCTGAGTACTTAATTTGTGCAAAGCACTATGTTGGATCTTGGACCTAAAGCACAAAAATTTTCTTTTGTCAGTCAGCTTTTGCTCCATTTGGGAGTAGGATAGAGAATAGAATATAAACACAAATTGCTATGTTATTGTAAATTCTTCTTATCACCAATATTAAAGTGGAGCTTTACAATTCTCAGAATACTCTCAAAGACAGATGAATGGATAAATAGATATTATATATAATATGATATATATACAAAATATAATTTCAGTAATTTGTTGCATTAATAATTTTAATGGTAGATAAGAAATATTTTATGAATGATTATTATACAATTTTTGACTTGGAATAAATGAGAAAATGAAGTAATTGGCTCTCTATATGTATTTGTTGTACATTTTTGTGTGAATATTTATTATATATGTGAATGTACTTGCTGAACTGAATTACTTGACTAAGAAGAATAGAATGCATTAATTGCTTTGATAATGATTTGCAATATGCATATTATGCTAAGCAAACCTAACTTAGGAGACAAAAAAAAATGAGTAGTGAAATGATTGGACTTTATAATTTTCAGCTATCCTAATGACTGTAATAAGAGATAACTTCAAAAATAACTTCAAAATGACTTGGACATTACCAGCTTTGTGACAAGAGGAGTTCCAGAATCTCATACACACACACACACACACACACACACACACACACACACACACACACACACATATACATATATATATATATATATATATATATATATACACATGTGCATATGTTTATATGTAGCCCATTAAAATTATTAATACAACAAATTACTGAAATTGTATTTTGTATGTATATCATATTATATATAATATCTATTTATCCATTCATCTATCTTTGAGAGTATTCTGAGAATTGTAAAGCTCCACTTTAATATTGGTGATAAGAGTTACAACATAGCAATTTGTGTTTATCTTCTATTCTCTATCCCACTCCCAAATAGAGCAAAAGCTGACTGACAAGAGAAAATTTTTGTGCTTTAGGTCCAAGATCCAGCATAGTGCTTTGCACAAATTATATGTATATAAAGATATATATGTTTATATGTATGTATTTCATATTCTTGTGTTTATTCCAAGACAGTAGCTTTTATTAATAATAATAGCAATTATGTAGCCTTTTTAAGGTGTGAAATGTACTTTACAATTGTTTTCTCATTTTATCCACACAGCAAAACTGGGAGATAAGTATTATTATTTCACCCACTTTACAAATAAAACAGTTTGAGAGGTTAAATAACTTGTTCCATGTCATACAATTAGTAACTTTCTGGTACTGTATTTGAACTCAGTTTACTGACTCCAAATATAGTACTCTATCTACTGTGTCCTGGAGTTACTATTATTATTATTATGTATTTCTTATGTACAAGCCACTGGGAGAAATGCACATTTAAGAAGATTATGCTTTTGTCTAGTTTCAGATCTTGATTCTTTTAAAGTGATACTTCCAGGGAAACAAATAATGGAGAGAAAAAGGAAAAAACAAAAACAAAAAAAGAACACAGCACATCTTTTCTACCAAAAGAAATTTAAATGGGAATAAAGCTACAAGCTTCATCCTCTATAATAAGAAATGTATAAAAATATGATTGATTCATTATGTTTGTTCCATAAACCAAGAGTTACAATCCTTCAACATACATACTGTCCATCAATATTGTAAAACCATAGGCTAGCTTCCTTTTTTCAGCCTCTTTAAATCTCATGGTTACTTCTTTTCCTCACCATCTTTTCTTTACAAATTGTAAGAGATAGTTCATCTAATATGATGGTTAATATATAAAAATATATGCAAATGGAATCAGAATATTAAATCATTTTACACAATGGCAATCTAGGGGAGAAGTGGGGAAAATACAAAGAAGTATTTAAAGACATAGTTAACTCAGCTGAGATGGAAGGGATAAAGATAAGCGTCATAACAAAGAGAGAACACAGTTTTCTCCATAACCAGAAGGTGGAGTAGATTTGTAAATATATACCTTTGTAGTTATATTTTTTAATGCGTTAATTGTGTCATAAGGTAAAAAGCATTAAATATTTCTTTGACTAATATGCTGTCAAAAGATTATGAAATTGACAAGCAAGCCATTGTCACTGTCACTAGTATAGGGTCGCAAGTGAATTTATTTCATTACATTTTATTTTTCTCTGTATTTGTTCCTTATAATAGTCTCATATGTTTGGTAAACCTTTGATAAATGTTTGTTAAGTAGTAATTGATTTATTCTCTGCCTACTTTCTAAAAGAATTCAAAGCATAGTTTATTTTTTCTTTATTTTACATAGAGTATGAATTGAATATATGTAATTGAAAGTGTCCAACTACCTTCTGAACTTTTCCCAAATGTCCTTCTGGTATCTCAAATAGAATATATTCAGAATTAAATTTGTGACAGAATTGGAAATTTAAAGCAGACCTCAGAGATCATCTTGTTGAATCTGTTCCTGAAAAGAAATCCATAAATAAATACAGTCTCTGAACTGTAATTAGCTAAGTTCAATTCCCTGAAGAAAAGTCACCAAGCATTTTCATAAAAACCTTTCCCATTTGGAGAGTTCAGATCATTCTGGAAGTTTTTTCCTTATTTTGTGTTTAATTTGCCTTTTAGTAACTGTATTTAATTTTATAGTTCAAGCCTAAGAAAAAAGAAATCTCCTCTTTCTTCCTCATGACAACTCTTTAAACATTTAATAACAGTTGGTCCCACATGCCTTATCTGCTACATGCTAAACATTAAATCTTGAATCTAGTCTTTTAGATTTTGTTTTTTTTTCAACTTCCCTAGTTATTTTTGGTTTTGTTGTTGTTTTTGATGATAATGACACTATCATCTTTCCAGTCATTCTGGCTGAAAACATCAGAACAATTTGCAATGCAGTGGACATTAAACTGTGTTTGGAGTCAGAAGATTTGATTAAAATCTAGCACAGTATTTGATATATGATACATATCATAACATACCCATTTCCCTTAGGGACAACTTACTTTCAAAAAAGAAAAAAAAAATCCCTATCCTGCGGTAGAAGAAGATAGCTTTTCTGTGAATGAGACAGAGACCATATTCTTTGAGTTAAACAAGATTGCAATGGCTATAGACAATGTTAAATTAGATATATCTCTAATATGCCCCTCCCCCTCACTTCAGGGCAGTCTTACCCTACCTATACTACCATTGGCCACTTGGATCTCCAGAGAGCTGCATGTTACTCCTTCTGTATTTCTAGAAATAATCCTGCAAATGATTATCCTTCCAAAAGGTCATTCACAAGCTTTAATGACCATGTTTCCTGTGACTTATTCAGTAGCCTCAATTAGTTCTTTAGCAAAGATATTTACTCAAATGATATAACAAGGAGAGTAGTTACAAAACATTTTCATTAATCCCAGGATAATGCTCTCCCACAATCACACTCAAAATTTTAGGGATTGTAGAGTAGTCAAATAATGCATATTGATAGTGAGATACTTGTAAAGTCATCACCCGGTACCCCAATCACTCACAACTCTAAAACTGCAGGGCCTTGATATTGCCTTAATTATCAGAAGATTCCAATGTAAATCACTATGAGTAACTGCTACTTAGCTGGGATAACTCTTTGTAGAACACAGAATATCCTTTGGAAGAGAAGTTTAGCTGATGATATGGTATCTTGGTAGAAAGGGCCAATCTGCTACTAGGATGATGTGAATAGGCTACTCTACAGCAGTGCTGCTCCACTAGGCTCTCTTGCTTCTGGGTTGGATTAGATAGTAGTCTCCTCTTCCTCTGTCTGGGAAGCTGTAGCCAGAGTAGTCCAGATAGATTGTTCAGCTTCTGAACTCTGCTTATGGTTCAGTGTATCCACTAGTTTTCTGGGCTCAATTTTTGATGGGCACTTTCCCACTAGAAATACCAAGCTTTTTTAGTCAGAACAATAACTAGTAGCTTAGCATCAGCAGAAGCTACTTCCATAGTTCCCTCAAATAAAAGAATCATATTTCAGGTTGTCACATACAGGTAAGAGATGAGAGAGTATTTGCTTCTCTCTTTTTGACAAATTACTCCTTGTTTGAAAGTGTTTTCTTCCTTAAACTAGTACATATTACCTTAGGAAAATTAAATTCAATTCAGTATTTTTAAGCAATTTCCCACCATACTTGTTGGGCAATCTGATATAGAAGAATGATTAGGAACAAAATTGTGAATGCTGTTTATGTCTTAATGGTTCATTAATTGTTTTGCTGGTCTTCTCATATTCAATTAAAATTTTCATGCCTCGCCCTGAATGTATGTTTTGTATTTGAAAATTTTAGCTTTAGTTTTCAATCTCTCTCTCTTTGATCTTCTGCAGAAATACAGCTTTTGCTTAAATTTTAGTGGAGCACTCCAATTACATATCATTTTAGACAGACATTTTAAGCAGGAAAAAAGATATGATTATAGGAGAGTATCATGTTCTTCCAGGGAATAAGCAGCAGAAATCTGGGTCAACAAAGTGAAGAATCACTATAGAACCAGCAAGCATAAGAATTAGCGAAGATTAGTATCTTAATGGAATTCTTCAAAAGATCAGCTTTTGAACTTGAATACTATGTGAAGACTAACTGACTTGGACTCATATAATAGCACTGGTCTGAATAAAAAAAGAGAGAAAGTGATGATTCAGTGTGATATAGGAAACATGTCATACTTTTAAGGTGAATGTTCAATGCAAAGGAGAAAGGCTTTCTGACTTTGTAACTTACATGATTATACAACACTACTATATGTCATCTGTGTAAGAGAATGAAGATATTCTGGACCAACTGTACGGCAACTTAACAGTCAGAGATAAAAATGGTATTTAAATTGATATTGATTAGCACCAGCTTCTACCATTTTTCTTAAATTGTGTTAAACTATTTAGAATATAGCTTGAAATTTTATTTTAAATATTCTGTTTTGAAAAAAAGACAGAATTACTCATTAAAGTGGTCATTTTTCTCCATGATGTGATACTAGGATGTAGATAATTTTAGATCATAGGTTCTCATTTAACTAATTTTGGACTTAAAATTAGATATATAATTTGGTCCAAATATTACCCCTTGTTTGTCACCATTGCAGATTTAATGACAGACATAATAAAAGGTGGTCTTTATCCTATTACAAATGGATTTATAAATGTGTTATATGGTAGTTTTCTTAAAGTGAAATAGACTAGTCAGAAGTCTAGTACAAACACAATCAAACTAGTATCAAATAAAATCAAAGAAAAAATAAGTGGAGATGTCATGATTTTAGGCTTTCTTTGCAATATGGTTTTGTAGATAATCTCCAGGGATTTATCTGTGTCCAATTTTTTTTAATCAAAATTCTCATCTCTCCTCTGAGTTCAGAACAAAGTCAAATTTAAATCCACATTCTGATACTCATTAGCTATGTGACCTAGGACAAGTTACTTCACCAATTTGAGTCTCAGTTTCTTCATCTATAACAGTGACCACCCTGGTCTCCTTTACTTGAAGGAATGTACATATAGTACATTCCACTTTCCCCTTTAGAGTATACAGCACCATTAAAGAGATTATGGAATTACAAAGAGAAATTCCATTTAAAATAAATGTAGATAAAATAAAATATTTTGGTGTCTACCTGCCAAGACAAACCCAGGAACTATATGAACACAATTACAAAACTCTTCTCACACAAATAAAGTCAGCTCTAAACAATTGGAAAATTATCAATTGCTTATGGGTGGGCCAAACTAATATAATAAAAATGACAATTCTTTTCAAATTGGTCTACTTGTTCAATGCTGTACCAATCAAGCTAACAAAATTTTATTTTATAAAACTAGAAAAAATAATAAAATTCATCTGGAAGAATAAAAGGTCAAGAATATCAAGGGGATTAATGAAAAAAATACAAAGAATGGTGCCTCAGTTGTACCAAACCTAAAATTATAGTATAAAGCAGCACTGGCTAAGAAATAGAATGGTGGATCAGTGGAATAGGTTAGCTACACATAACACAATAATCAATGTCTATAATAATCTAGTATTTGATAAATCTCAAACTCTAACTTCTGGAATAAGAATTCACTATTTGACAAAAATTATTTGGAAAACTGGAAAATAATATGTCAAAAACTCAGCATTGATTTACATCTCATACTCCATAACAAAATAAGGTCAAAATAGGTACATGATTTGGGCATAAAACATGATACCATGAGCAAATTAGAAGAGCAAGAGATAATTTAGCTAGCAGTTCTTCAGAGAAGAGAGGAATTTATGACCAAAGAAGAACTAGAGAACTTTATGTAATGAAAATTGGACAACTTTGATTACACTAAATGAAAAAGGATTTACACAAACAAAACTAACAGAAAGAAGGCTAAAAAGGAAGTACAAAATTGGGGGAAAATTTTACAGCCAGTGTTTCTGTTAAAGGTCTCATTTCTAAAATATATAAAAAAGTGTCAAATTTATAAGAACACAAGTCATCCACCAATTAATAAACAGTCAAAGGATACGAATAGACAATTTTCAGCTGACAAAATTAAAGGCATTAATATTCATATAAAAATGCTCTAAATCAATCTTGATTAGACAAATGCTAATTAAAATAATTGTGAGGTACCATATCACACCTCTCACATTGGCTAAGATGATAGGAAAAGAAAATGATAAATGATAAATGTGAGAAAACTGGAACACTAATGAATTGTTTGTGGAGTTGTGAAATGATTGAACCATTCTAGAGAACAATTTGGAAATATGCCCAAAGAACTATCATCAAATTGTTCATATTCTTTAGCCAAGCAGTGCCACTGCTGGGTCTGTATCCCATGGAAATCATAAAAGAGGGAAAAGAATATACATGTGCAAAAATCTTTGTAGCAGTTCTATTTGTGGTAACAAAGACTTGGAAAATGAGTAGATATTCATCAATTGAGGAATAGCTGAATAAGCTGTGGTATATGAAGGGAATGGAATATTACTGTTTCTTTAAAATATTGTCTCATTTTATCCTCACAACAATCCTGTGAGGGTACTATTATTCTCTCCATCTTAAAATTGAAGAAAATGAAGCAAACAGAGGTTAGATGATTTGTCTAGAGTAATACAGCTAACAGATGTCAGAGGCTAGATCTGAAACCACATCCTTTTGATTCCCAGTATTCTAACCACCTCAAACCTAGTTGTGTCTTATCCAAAGACTAGAGGTAATAAAAATGAAGGCTGAGAATGCATGTCTGGATAATGTTACTCACCTACTTATTTGGGAAACTCATTGTAACTCAATACAATATGATTTTGTTAAACACTTAAAGTTTAAAGTTAATTCTATCTTGAGTGTAGGATGAGATTACTCTCTGATACCAAATGATAATGAGTTTATATATGCTGTATATTTAACTGTGGTGAGTAAAGTCTCAAAATAGTGAATGTGAATTCAAAAGTTTATAAAATATTTTATAAATATTAACTTTTTTATCCTCATTATAACCACAGAAGATGAATTTTATATTAACAATGGAAATCTAAGAAAATACCATTTTCTAAAAAACCCAGTAAGCATGGTTGGCTAATTGATAATTAACTGGTAATCATAGTAGAAAGAATATTGGTGGAAATTCAAGAAAAGCCCATAAATGAGACTATCTTCAGCCTCCAAGGCTATCCCTATAGAATCTGAGAGAACAAATAAAAGCCTTGGTATGAGACAACAACCTGCTAATCTAAGGAAAGGTTGGGTGAATAATGGCAGGGTATATTATATTTCTACAACTTAAAGCTATAAAGAAGACACTGACCTATGTTAATAATTTCTTTATTATAAAGTTTCCTATATCAGTGAAAACACAAGTCCATCCTCCATCCCTAACACTATTTAATGGGTATTGTATCACAGAGTTTGAATGGTGAGGCACTTAGGCAACAGTGAATTCCAAATAGAAATGCAACTTAGTTATAAACCTCCTAGGGATGGAAATCATACCTTAGTTTTTGTTTTTTTTTCACTTCCCCAAAACCTCCTCTAAGCAGTGTTGAAAAGTGTATACTAGTTGCTGACCTTGAAGTCAGAAAGCATTGACTTAAATCTTGCCTCAGACTTTATATAGATAGATACATATATATCCTCCATAACTTACTGCTTCAAAATGAACAGCAATTTGAGATGTAGATGAAAGCTTTACATTTTATAATATACCTTCTGGGATGTATGCTTAGTAGTGTGATTTCTGAAGCAAGGAGTATGTACATTTTATTATCTTAGTCTAATTCCAATTTATATATACATATATATTCACACATATATAATTTTAGTGGAAACACATTTATTCTGCTTTTTAAAAATTTAATATTTTCACATTCCAGTTACATGCAAAATAATTTTCTCAGAATTATTTCCAGAACTCCAAGCTTTAGATTCTCTCCTTTCTCCATCTCCCATTTTCCCCTTTATGAAGGCACACATGAAACCACACAAAACATCTCCACAAAAGTCATTCCATGAAAGAAAATATAGTTCTTCTTCTCCTTCTCATCTCCTCTAAAATAAAACCCTCAAGAAAAACAAAATTAAAAAAAAAAAAAACATGCCTCAATCTATATTCAGAAACAATCATTTTTTTTCTCTGGGTACGGATAGCACCCTTTATATCCTTCAGCACAGCCATAGATCATTGTACTGAGAATAGCAAAGTCATTCATAGCTGATCATCTCACAATATTGCTACTTTTGTATGCAGTATATTTTACCTTGCTATTTGATAAAAATTGCTGGGAAAACTGGAAAATAATATGCCAATAACTCAGCATAGGCCTACATCTCACACCTCATACCCAAGTAAGGCCAAAAGAATAGATGATTTGGGCTTAAAGCATGAGCAAGGGATAATTTAACTATCACTTCTTTGAAGAAAGGAGAAATTTATGTGTGATGACCATGTTAGCACCCTGAATACCTTAGAATCAGCCAGAATCAGGATAAGCAAAAGTCTTTATTCTTGGTCTTTAGTGGTAGAAGTCAAGAGGAATGGACACATTCCTCTTGACGTCCTCACCTTTTCCTCTCCTGCCCAGAAGTGACCCTGGCTAGCCTCACTCCACCCCCAGTCACTCCCACAATTCTCTGTATACACCAAATCACAGGATAGTGGGAAGGACCATTTTCCAAACATATTCTTATAGAGTATTGTCCAATTGGTGATTAGCCTCAAGTGCTAGATTGTTTGACCTCAGTACATTAACTCAAGAGTTTCAGCCCTTTACATTTATGACCACAAAAGAACTAGAGCACTTTATGAAAGGCAAAATGAGCACTTTGATTATATTAAACGAAAAAGGTTTTGCACAAACAAAACCAACAGAAACAAGATTAAAAAGGAAGTACAAAACTGGGAAAAATCTTTACTGTTAGTGTTTCTGTTAAAGGTCTCATTTCTAAAATACATAAAGAACTGTGTCAAATTTATAAGAATAGAAGTCATTCCCCAATTAATAAATGGTCAAAGGATATGAACAATTTTCAGATAATGAAATTAAAGGCATCTATAGTCATATGAAAAAATACTCTAAATCACTATTGATTAGAGGAATGCAAATTAAAACCAGTTTGAGGTACCACCACACACTTCACAGATTGGTTATGTCAGTAAAAGATAATGATAAGTGTAAGAGGGGATTTGGGAAAACTGTGATACTGATGCACTGTTGGTGGAAATGTGAAATGGAGAACAATGTGTAACTGTGCTCAAAGATATATACTACTGTGCATATCCTTTGACCCATCAGTGCCTTGTTCTAAGGAAATTATAAAGGAGGGAAAGTACCCACATGTACAAAAATGTTTGTAGCAGCTATTTTGGTGATAAAAAAGAATTGGAAAATAAATAGATGCCCATCAATTGAGAATGGATGAATAAGCTGTGGTGTATGAAGGTAATGGAATATTACAGTTCTGTAAAAAATGAACAAGGTGATGTTAAAAAGGCTGGGGAAATTTAAATGATTTACATCCTACTATGATGTTGAGAAAAACAAGCAGAACCAGAGATACTTTGTACACAGTACCATCAAGAATGTGTAATGATCAATTATGAAAGATTTGGTTCTTCTCAGTGTTGCAGTGATCTAAGGCAATCTCAATAAACTTTAGATAAAACATGCCTTCCATGTCCAGAGAGAGACTTATGGAGACCAAATATATTAACGACATATGCTTTGTTCTTTTCTTTTTCTCTCCTGTAATTTTTTCCCCTTTTGTTCTGATTTTTCTCTCTCAACATGACTTATAAAGTAGTGTGTACTGAAAAATTTAATGTATGTGCATAACCAGAAAAAATTAAAAATATATAAATTTAAAAAAAGAAATGTTTAATAAGCTTATGAATGCACTGTTGCTAGAGCAATGAATTTGTGTAGGTATTCAGGAAAGTCATTTGGAACTGTGTGGAATAGAGAGAGATAAGATGAAAAACTTACAGGAATGTATGAATTATTTTTCTATATTTTATTATTATTTCTGTGATTCCCCTATGATCTTAAGATTACAAGTTGCTAACTCAGGTTGTCTAAACAATTCTCTAGCTCAGAGTTCATACCTTTAAAAGAGTTTACACCTTTGGAATAGCCACAAGCCCATTATCTGGGAGGATAAAAAGAGTCAACATTGAGTCTGGAGAGTCAGTCTGGATTGAGTCAAAGAGAAGATGTCCTGTGGATTTGCAAATCCAGCAATCCCACATTTTTAGAGGGGAAGGCTCCAGAAGCCTCCCAAGAAACCTGCTCACAGAGAAAAGATTATACAGACAAGAAACCTCCTCCCAGAGAAGGATTACAATTGAGAGACAATCAGGACATTATAATTTGGCATCCAACGTGGGGCAAAGACTTTTGCTTATCCTGATTCTGGCTGGTTCTGAACCCTTCAGAGTGAGCTAGCCCAGACCTTGACACTATGACTTGCATAATATGTGCAGGCTCATATTACTTGAGCCTTGGCCAACTATAAACATATTTGCTTAACCCGAGCTGATGACATTTATCAGTATTTGACATTTATTGATATTTAGTCTATTAGTTTGACCACTATCTGCTTGATTAAGCCTGAATGCCTGATTTTCTGTTTCCTAGAAATCAGGAGATTTTGGAGAAACAGAAACCTTCCATTCCAATCTCTCCAAATGGCAAGAACCAGTTAGATGCCTCCCCCTCCTCTTCTCAATGCTCTCTTACTTACGATGTAATCTCTTGTATAAAAACTATGTATCTTTACTACTTCTTTAGCCCTCCTACCATGAGCTTTCTCTTTCTTATGTTGTGATGGGATGGCTCATCCTCCGGGGGTTTTCAATAAACAACTTTTCTGCTTTTTAATTGAATGCTTTTTTTTTTTTTTTTTTTTTTTACTGTGAAGGATGTAGAAGACCCTTACTGAACTATGCCCTCAAAGTCACTAAACTGAACCTACTTTTTTAGTTGAAAGGTATACATATACATATATATATGTATATATATGTATATGTATATATGTACATACACATACATACATATATACATACATAAAATGATATATTTATTAGGCCAGTACCCCAAAGAGATCATAGAACAAAAAATATTCTTATATAGAAAAAATATTTCTGATTCTTGTGGAGGGAAAGTGAAAACAAAGAGAGTGCCTATTACCTGAGAAATGGGTGGACAAACATAGAGGATAAAATGATATTCTATTGTGCTGTAAGACATAATAAAAGGGATAGCTTCAGGGAAACTTGGGAAGAATTGTATAAACTGACACAAAGTAAATAGTCAGCAGAAATAGGAGAATAATGTATATAAGAGCAACAGAGTAGTAAAGAAAATCATTTTTGAAAGACTAAAAATTTTTGATCAATGCAATGACCAACCATGATTCCAGAAGACTGATGTTAAATTCTGTATCCACCTACTATTATAGTGATGATAGATTCAAAATACAAAATGATATTCTTTTCTTTTTAATTTAAAATTTGTTTTACTTTTACAAAAATATGCCTTCACCCCCTTCCCTACACTAAGAAACAAGTAAAACAAAACCCCTTTTACAAAAATGATGTATGGTTAAGCAAAAAAAACCAAAAAAACAAACAAACAAACAAACAAAAAAAACATTCCTTTATTACTCCTGACAAGGGGAGGGAGAGGGAGGAAGGAAGAGAAAAAGAAAAAGAAAGAGGAAGAGAGAGATTTTGGATAGAGAAAATGTAGAAATTTGTTTTGATTAATTGTGTTTTGTTCTATAATTACAAAATTTGTTACAATATCTAATTTTTCTTTTTAGAGGAAGAAGTGAATGGAAGAAAAATAAATGCTCATTAATTAAATATTAAATAAAGCAAAAATAAGTCACCCAAGGAGCTTTGGAATCAAGGATAGAAAATGAAATAGGAAATGAGAAAAGGTTTCTTTTTCAAAGGGCACAGCAGTCATTTGGGGAATGGGATGATAGTTATTGAGTTTGAAGCGACCTTAGAGATTATAGAGTTCAATTTCTTTATTTTACATAGGAGGAAATTGAGGCTCAAAGTGTGAAGTGACTTGCCAAAGTGCATGAATTTTGGTCTAGTCATTAGCCCAATTTCTTTGCTTTATAATCGTGCTTCAAGTTCTCTACTGACACAAATGGTAATTCCTCTATATCATAGTAGACTTCAACTCTTCTAAAGTTGATGCAGTTGAAAAATTAATCATAATGTCCCCAACCTGGTAATAAACCTTTCCAAAGTTAGCTAGATCCTCAAATGGAATACCATTCATACTTGAGTCCATAATCAAAGTCTTTCCAGTTTGTAAGATCTGCCAGAATCTGCCAGAATTCTTATAGCTTTTGAGGATTCCAGATTACTTCTATGCTATTATAAGAATTGAAGTTGAGTTTTTAATGGAGAATTTTATAGTTGTACCTTTAAAAATATGGATCTCGCTATTTCCCAGGAATTAGTCATTCTCATAGCCTCCAGTTCCATTGGATGTCATGAAATCTTTCCAGCATAGGCCAGTTCACCCCTCCTTAGGCAGGTTGATGCACATTCTTGTAATTTCCCTAAGGCCTCTCCCAGAATCTTCTCAATTTTCATTCTGGCCACTTTTTAATGAGCCTTAAGAAGATATTCAATCCTCTTAGGTGTGAGGGGACACTCAAACTTTATAACAGAAATTCACTGTGATGGTGGTTCCCCCATTCAGTAATGATTCTATGTGATGGCACCACATTCATAAGGATGTGAAGAACATCACCACCAACCATATTCTGGAAATTGGGGAATTTCTTGTAGTCAGGATTATGAAAATCCACCTAACTCTGTAAAGGAAATGAGACTCAAGGATATTATGGATTGCTCAATGTCACATGGGTTGCAATCATATGAAGTGGGACTTGAACCCAGACTCTTTGACGCTGGAGTCAATACTCTGTCCATTACCATTGAAAAAAAAATTTCCAAAAAAAGATATCATCAAGGTTATTTTGAGAGATGTTTGACCAGAAAAGAATGTAACAACCTGTAAGATGACCAATGAATAGCTGATATGTTTCCTTAGTTTCTAACAATATGAAGAAATCTAAAGAAAAGATACAAACACACTGATTGTAACATTTGTGAATAACTTATGGAACAATACTGAGCAGAGTTACATAGAATGAAAACACATTGTCATCTACATGGGTGCAGGGAGTATATCCATTAATGGGATCAAAAATCCATCAAGACTAGAAGGAAGAAAAGAAGTTAAGAAAAAGTTTTGAAGAGAATTGACTTAGAGTCTTCAGGCTATAAATATAGTCTCAAATACTGGATTAAAGTATAATTCCATACACATAGAAGAAAAAAAAATTTCCCTATGAGTCAGTCTACACTGTATAGTGTCCATCATTCATATTGATTTCACTGGGGGGGGGGGGGATTGCTGGTTTCCTCTGGTTAGTTCATGAATATATTTCCTAGTCTGAATTTTTAATATTTAAAGAATTATTTGTGACATTCTGTGTTCATTTATAATCTGTTACAAGATGAATTTCTATGGAGCGTGGCATGAGAATAGGAATTACCTAAAGTGAATTTTCAAATGTAGTAAAATAATATTAAAATAATCACCTTTCTCAGCAAAATTCCAATGCAAGAATATGTTTGCCCTATATTTTGTCTTAGTTTTTTTCATTTTAAAATATTTTTGCACAGCTAGAAATGTGTAAGTCAGGTGAGATTCAAAAATGTCAACTCACCACTTATCTCCAAAAGAGCAAATATTCTTCCTAAATATTTCAGTGAATTCCATCAATATAGATAGCCCAATTTGGGGATCTAAAAAAAGGAGATAAACTGAAAGCAACTGGAATTCTAGGTCATTTTTGTGGAGCAAGAAGGTAACATTTAGAACTTTTAAATTATGTATATGTTTGCCTGACAAGAGGTCATTAAAACATAAACCCACATAGTAGAATATAGAGGTTTCATAGTAGAATATAGAGGTTTTTTGATGAGATAACTTTTAATTATTATATTCTGTATATGCACACAGCCATAGTCAGTCACACACACACACACACACATAATCCACTTGATATATTTGCCTGTGAAAGTATGAGTTTATTTGTTTTAGAGGTTGATGTGCTCAAGGAATTCATTAAGTACTGAATTGGTGGTGAACCCCTCAATATGCAGCTTGGCTAGTCCTCTGATAGATGATTAGGGTCATATTTAAAGTTGTAATGGCAGCATGAAATCTCCCAG
Source organism: Sminthopsis crassicaudata (assembly GCF_048593235.1). NCBI lineage: Eukaryota > Metazoa > Chordata > Mammalia > Dasyuromorphia > Dasyuridae > Sminthopsis > Sminthopsis crassicaudata. The sequence goes on from NC_133621.1 coordinate 215,608,558, forward strand.
ATCTTGTGCTTTTCCATGATAATTTCTGAAGATTTTGCATAACTTTTATGTCTAAATGCAATATTGAACATATACATACATACATTTACATGTATATTAATATGTGGGCAGCTAGGGGACACAATGGGAAATCAATAAGACTCATTTTCCTGAGTTCAAATCTTGCCTTAGACACTTATTAATTGTGTGACTTTCCACAAGTCACTTATTTCTGTTTGCCTCATTTATATAATGAGCTAGAGATGGAAGTGACAAACCAGTCCAGTACCCCTGCCAAGAAAATCCCAAATGGGTCATGAAGAGTCAGAGACACAACTGAAATAATGCAACAACCATAATAACAACAACATGTATATAATTATGCATGTACACATTTTATATACATGTATATATGAGAGTTGAATGGAGAGAATGAAGAGGATATGATCTTTCAATTAGACTTTAAATATAATTTAATTGTGAAATTTATTTCACTGTATTAAAATATTTTTTGACAATAATAAGGTTCATATAAGTAGATCCACAGTGAATTTCCATTCCTTCATAAATATCTGACAAAGAGGACACAGTCAGAGATGGCCTCAAAATCAGGATTGCAAAGCAGATTAGGTACTGCAAATCACTGGGACTACAAATATGAGCAAGTAGAAAGACAAATACTATTTTCAAGAAAATTACATTCTAATGGTGGAAAACACCATAAGATAAAGTTAGAAAGGAGTATGGATATAAGTACTTAAACTCTGGTCATCATTCAAAGTTTAGCAAAACTGGCAGGAGCAGAATGATACATGACAAATTGGGTCCATCCCCAAAAGTGAAACTTTGAAAAGAACTTACCAGTGGAAGAATAGAGAGGATATTGTAGAGAGGTTACAAAATGAGGGAAGTTTCAAGGTGAGAAGGCAGTCAAGTCATGATGGAAAAATCCATAAATTCATGAACAGAGATGATAAGCAAAAAAGACATTGATTCAAGTAATGCATCTGGCTCATATTGTTTATGTGACTCTGAGTAAGCCATGTAAATTCTCAGTTCCCTGAGAAACTGAGACTATATGTTTAAGCAGTATTTCCACCCTTCATTGGTAGAGTACTTCCCTCACCTGAAATTTCTCTTTATGAATGAAATCTCTAGTCTGCTTTCCATAAATGTGCTGGATGAATTCATAAAATGTAAAACTACATTATAGAAAAAAAGGGATTAAAGAATTATATTTCCTTAGCTCCTTGCTATGCCTGCTTTGCTCTGGCCATATGACAAGGCCACCATGACTAGAATAGTGCTAACCAAGTGTTACTCACCTAACTGATGGCAACTTGACAGCAAAGAAGCTTAGGATGTCATCACTGTAATAGAAGCATGATAGATTCCAGCATGGCCTGCAAACCATTTTAAGCCAGGACTTAGAACACAAAGTGGGTAAGAAATAAATATTTTACTAGAACAATAATTTTAATAGAAGAGGGAAATGAGCAGAACCAAAAGAACATTGTATATGGTAACTGCAAAATTGTTTTAAGAATGACTTTGAATTAAGCAAATGAGGAGAGCAAGGAATAAATTACCTATCAGATTTTTGGAGAAGGGGGGAATTTATGACCAAAGAAAAACTAGAGAATTTACGACCAAAATGAACAACTTTGATTACATTAAATTAAAAAGGCTTTGCAGAAACAAGATCAAAAGGGAAGTACAAAGCAGGGGAAATTTTTTTTTTCACAGCTATTGTTTCTGATAAAGTTCTCATTTCTAAAATACATAAAGAACTGTGTCAAATTTATAAGAATACAAGTCATTTTCCAAACAATAAATGGTCAAAAATATGAACAGAAACATTTTCAGATGACCAAATTAAAGCCATCTATAGTCATATGAAAAACTGCTCTAAATCAGTCTTGATTAGAGAAATGCAAATTAATACAACTCTGAGATACCACCTCACACTCAGATTGGCTAATGTTGACAGGAAAAAAAAAATGATAAATGTAGGAGGGGATTTGGGAAAACTGGGACAATAATGCATTGTTAATGGAAATGTGAAATGATCCACCCATTCTGGAGAGCCATTTGAAACTATGCCCAAAGGGCTATCAAATTGTGTATACCCTTTGACCCATCAGTACCACTACTGGGGCTGTATCCCAAGGAAATCATAAAGGGGGGAAAAGGACCCACATGTGCAAAAATGTTTGTAGTAGCTCTTTTTTGTGATAGCAAAGAATTGGAAAATGAGTAGATGCCCATCAATTGGGGAATGGCTAAATAAGTTGGGATATATGAAGGTAATGGAATATTATTATTCTATAAAAAAGACAAACAAACTGATTTTAGAAATTCTTGAAAAGATTTACATGAATTGATGCTGAAAGAAACAAATAGAACCAAGAATACATTGTAGATAGTAATAGCAAGAAAACATAAAGATCAACTATGAAAGACTTTTTATTTATTTATTTAGTTATTTTTTGCTGAGGCAGTTGGAGTTAAGTGACTTGCCCAAGGTCACACAGCTAGGAAGTAGTAAGTGTCTGAATCTGAGACCAGATTTGAACCCAGGTCCTCCTGACTTCAGGGCTGGTGCTCTATCCATTGCACCACCTATCTGCCCCTAGACTTAGTTCTTCTCAGTGGTTCAGTGATCCAAAGCAATTCCAATAAACTTTGGATTGAAAAATGCCAAAAAAAAGAATGACTGAGTGAATAAATGATTTTGATTATTATGAATTCCCAAATTATTATAAAGAATATATGAAGAAAGAAGCTATTTGCATCCAGAGAAATAATTGAAAAATGGAAATACATATAGGATATATATATATGTATATGTACATATATATATGCGTGTATATATATATATATATATATATATATATATATATATATATATATATATATATAAAAATATAAATATATATTTGTGTCTAATGGTGGCCATCTTTAAAACAGGCAGGAGGGATGTCTGAAGAAAAAGAAAAGAGAAAAAATAAATTCACATGATAACTTCACTGTGTATTTAAAAGGACTACAAGTTATACATAGTAGATTGGCAATTTCATATACAATCATGTTTTTATCGTACTATGTTATATAAATGATTGTTTTGTTCCATAAATTAAGAATAAATTAAAAAAAGAAAAATAATTGAATTCATAGGAATTTCTACTTCCTATGAAGGTTATTCATTTCATTCATATGTTACATTATTTGACCCTGAGCTTTGTGTACTCATGTACATGTTCTAATCACTACCAATATACTTAACTTCCTAGCCTTATATACTTTTGAATTGATGTGACAATACAATAGAAGTCTCAAAAATTCTTTTCTGAATAAATGAATGAATCTGGTCATATTTGCAATCTGGTCAGTTGCTTTGGTGAGGATACTCTTTCTTATAATTCATCAAAAGATATGTGATTTTGTCACTAGACATATTGCTTTTCAATATAATTTACAATTACTCCACACTTAGTTTCTGCTTCACCTGAATTTTTGTAGTAAAACAAATATTCAAAAACCTTTGCCTTTTTTGACCAATCTTCTGCTGATCCTCAGATGACAGACAGAGAGTCTATCACTAGAGTTTATATGTAGATTATTTTTTAGATAGAACTTGCTAGCATTTGTACTCTGTTGGCACAGGTTTCAAGAATTCAGTTACCCCAAATGCCCCAGCAAAGGGTTCAGAATAAAACATTTAGAAGAAGATTGAGATATAAATGTTCTTTCTAAATACTTTTTGAAGGTTAGCATACATATACATTAGTGTCAAAGACCCAGGCATATCTCAAAGGGATTGGGTAAGTTTTAGGCTAATTATTCTCTTAACCTATAGCTCCTGGGAAATGTGAGAAACATATGCAATATACTTAGACCATCAATCAATTTATAAACATTTATTAAGTATCTACTATATTCCAGGCACTGTGATAAGTTATGGGCCTACAAAAAGAAGTCAAAGACATTTTTTGTCCTTAAGGAGCTAATAATCAGATGGGAGAGAACACATAAAAACAAATATATAAAAGCAATATACAGGATAGATAGATAAAATAAAATTTGCTGTAGAGGGTGATGTTTTAGTTAAGACTTAAAGAAAACTAGGGAGTTCAGTAGAAGGACCACGGGAGAAAGCTTTCTAGTTATGGGAGGCTGAAAAAGAAAATTCCTGGCACCAAGAAATAGGCTGTCTTATTTATGGAATGGCTAAGAAATCCTTATCACTAAATCAAAGAATACATTTTGGGGAGTAAGGGACAAGAAGACTTGGAAAGTTAGGAAAGGGCTTATTTATGAGGGACTTTGAATGTCAAATAGTACATTTTGTTTTTATAAGTAATAAGTGGCCACTGGGATATATAGAATTGAGAGATTGACATGACATATGTTTTAGGAAAATGACTTTAGTTGCTAAATGGAGGTAGAGAGACTTGAATAAGGCAAATTAAGTCAGGCTATTGCAATAGTCCAGGAAAAGGCATATATTTGAATGATCTTGCAAAGGTGAAATAGAAAGATTTACCTTGGCAACAGGTTAGGTAAGAGAGAGAAAGTGAAGAATCCAGGAAACCTAAGGTACTGGCATGATAGTATTGCCTTATGCAACAATAATGAAAAGTATGGAGAGTTTAGGGAAAAAGAAAATGAATTCTGTTTGAGACATATTGAGTTTAAGATGTCTATTTGAACATTCAGTTTATGATATCTAAAAAGAATGTTTTTTAGGACCTGTGCTAAATACTGGAGATACAAGGAAAAAAAATGACTCCTGATTAGAGGAGTTTGCATTATCCATGGAAAAACTGCACATAGTTATATAGATTACTGGGAGAGGATTAAAGTCTTTCTAAATTTTTATAGTTACTTAGTAATATTTTATTTACATTTGAATCAATTTGACTCAATCTTAATATTTTAGTTCTTTTCCTCAAAAGCATTAGGTCTGATTCATCTACTCTGATGATGATGTCATTGACTAGATCTATGAATTTCCTGATGTGAAGAACTCACATTAAAATGAAGTGACAATGTACAATTTAGTTTTATAGAGTTACTCATCAGACATGGTCACATAAGTAGAACATTGTCAAATGAAGGACTTGAACCCAAATATAAATATATCAGTCACTCTGCTGAATTCATTATGCTGCATTATTGTGAAGAGTAGTACTTAAACTTTGTTGAAAAAAACTTAATTTTAACACATTTATATAAATGGAGCAATCTGACATATCAGTTTAGTATCCTTTTTACTATAATACTATTCATTTTCACAAAGAAGTTAGAGGAAATGATATTTGTAATTTATCATTACAGAATTTCTGTTTTACTATACACTGTGCACTATTCAAGAACATTCAGAAAGATAGGATACATCTCTATATTTATTTTTAGCAACTGAACAAAAGATTTTATAACCAAATGAATCCATTCTGTTCTCTTTTCCCTTTAAGGAAATTAAAATCTCATCTATTGATGAAGTCTCAGGTAGTTCAGTTTTACTTTCCCCCATTTGTAGGTTCTTCATCAAATACATTTTAAAAGTTTTGTCTGTTCTTTTGTGTCTTCACTGACAATATCACTTTAAGAATCAGGCTCTTTATTTTCTACTTCACTGCCTTGATATTTTTATTAAATACCTTGCATTTTCGTAATTTATCCATGCACAGTTTTGTAATAATGAGCACACCTAAAGTCAGTTAATTCAGTGGGATATAAAAGCTTTGAGATTCATTGGATGTGAGCTAGAATGCTGAGGAGAACCTGGCAGGTGACTTCATGTTAGAAGATATACACAAATTCTTCAAAAATGATTTGATGTATCCTGAAGCGTTCTGTAAGATGTTTGCCTACTTCAACACGGTAACAACAACATACCATTTTACAACAATTCTGATATGTTCTTTTCCAATCTATTTGAGTTAGTTTCATTTTCTAGTGTCTTGAATTCATTAGTATAAACATCTTGGAAACTACCATTTCAAGTATTAGTTTCAATTTTTTTCAAGTTTCTTGTTATTTTTTCTTAGCATATATCTTATGCTTATGTGCAAAAGCAAAAAATATACTCTCTCATGTAAGAAAGACCAGCAGAACAACTTTCTGGGTTATAACAATAGTGCGATTTGGTTATAAGCATGGAAAAAGCATAGAGATATGTAGAGGACTTTAAATCTTGAATCTTTAAATGTTATCTTAGTCCTCGAGAAACAAGGGGCCATTGAATGTTCTTAAATAGAGTAGTAAGTCCAATTTGGTAAATTATCTCACTTTTCCCCTCCTTTCCTTCCCAATATATTCTTCTTTCCTTCCTATTTTTCATTCCCCCAAGGCCAGTGTGTCATGGGAAAAAGTGAAAAAAGAAACAAGAAAATGTTTGAAATCTATAAGATAAAATATTATAGCAGTTCTTTTTGTGATGGCAAAAAATTGGGAATTAATGGGATACCTATCAATTGGATGATGGCTGACCAAACTGTAGTATGTGAATGATTTCAGAAAAACCTGAAAATACTCACATAAGCCAGTGCTGAATGAAGTGAGCAGAACCAAAAGAACATTGTATATAGTAACAGCAATATTGTGGAATGATCAATTATGATAAACTTAGCTCTTCTCAGTAGTGCAATGATCCAATAGAATTCCAAAGGACTCATAATGGAAGATTCTGACCTCATTCAGAAATAGAATTCTAGAAACAGATGTAGATCAAATCATACTATTTTCATATTTTCTTGTTTTTTTCTTCCTTATAGTTTTCCCCTTTTGTTGTGTCATCTTTCCCAGCATGACTAAGGTGGAAATATGCTTAACATGATTGCATATGTATAATTTATATCATCAGATTGTGTGCTGCCTTAAGTAGGGGGAAGGTCAGGTAGTGAGAAGAATTTGAAGTTCAAATCTCAGGTAGTAAATGCAGACTCTGGATTCAAATGTAAATGCTCTAATAACATAAAAAAGGCATTAATTGTTCCTCCTCACTGACCCCCATCAAGAAGTCAGGGTTGAAGATGCACATTTTATTAAAGTATGCCAAGAATCAATTCTTTACATTTTGCTAAATGTGAAAGCCACATGCCTTGTGCATTTTAACTAGGACTCAGATTGAATTCTTGGGATATTAAGTGACAAGCAATATTTATTAGAACTATGTCAGATTTATAGTTGCTTGTATTCCACAGAGACCAATTGACCTCAAGCACTATATATTAACATATAGAGTCAGTGTGCCTTTCAGGAATTTAATGAGATCATACCAAGATAGTTAAAGGAGTTTACCTGAATGAAAAATGGGCTTGATACATTTTTGTATGTTTAAAAGACAAAGATGAAGCAATGAGCCATATTGATTTTCCATTTTTAACTTGAGTGAATTTTCTTCTGAGATTTAAACTTATACAAAAGAAAAATATAAGTAAAACAAACTTACTATAATATGACCTATTCTGATCATCTTGGAATACAGAATTTTGCATATTTTTAAAATATGTCACCATTTGTGAAAGTGATGGTTACCATTAGATCATACATTTCAGAGCTGATTGATTGAAATCTGATGTAAATTGCAGGAGAAAAAAAAATTAAGGTGCCAACAATGTGTACATATTCAAATATTACTATTTTCTGTTGGCTTTATTCCAATAACCTGATCCTTTATTAGAGAAAATACCTCCATGCAGTGGGACTTGAGTGCCTTCAGGCACTTAAGAGGATAGTGAATAAATAGCAACTTTAAATCACATCAAATTGCTCAGGGAAGGTCTAGATCCCAGCGTGTCTCTTTATTGAAACAAATCCCTTGATTGATTAAAAGTGTATGATAGATAAACTGAACTAAGTTTATGACAGGTAAACTTTCTAACACTCAGACCTCATCACCACTTACCTGACCTATTGTAATAAATTTCTTATTACTCTCTTTGATCTCAGCTCTTCCCTTGTGCAAACAAATCTTCCCAAAGCCACCAATATGTCTTCATAAAATATAGATGTAACTATTTTTCCTTCTTCAACAATTAGTGGATCCCTGTTGCTTATGGAATACATTAAAGTCTTTAGCATAGAAATAAAGTCCTTTCAATATTTGCTCCAAACTTATTTCATATCATGTTTTGTTCTAATTAAACTAGACTATTTCTGATTGATCCCTTATCAATTAACTGTTCACTGATCAATCCCTAAATTCCTCTATATTCACACTAGGATGCTTATTCTCTATGCTTGGGATGTACTTTCTCCACATTTCTAATTGTTGGAACACTTCTATTCCCTTTGTTGTTCAACTGAGTCAGTTCTTCCTTCACAAAGTCTTACTTGGTACTGAAGTGGAAAAGCCCCCCCAATGGAACCGTGAGAAACATAATCTTGAATCTTTGTAGTTAGAAGTTTATTATTAGTTCTTCACTCCCTACTACAGATGGTATTTTTACACCCCCAGATGTGCTGTCCTGAGAGACCTGAGTCCTTGACTTGATAAGCTTAAAGAAATACCCCTTGCTGCTGCCTGAGAATGACACCCTTAGAATGATAACTTTTTTTTTTTTTGCCTCCTGTTTAGAATAGAAATTCCTTTATTATGACAAATGTATCAAGAAACATTTTGATGTCTCTCTCTTCTTCCTATAAATATGTGGCCGTGAGACCACTCATTGGCTGATCCTACTGTTCTGGTGGGGTGCAGTCACTAGCTAGCAATAAATGTTCATAAATTGTCATTATTTTGGCTGCCCTGTTGTTCTCTCACCTGGGTACTTCATTTGGAGGCTCCCCAGTGAGATAGCCTTTGGCTCTGTTTCAACAGCCAGTCCCTTTCCTTGGAGGGCAAAGGGGGTTGCCATCTCTAGAGGGTAATAATGAGAGACATTCCTAGGCCTCAGACTTCAGTCCTCCACCCTTGCAGACCAGGAAAGGAGCCATAAATTTGACTCAATTGGCTTTGAGCATTCTGGGAACTGGTTTGTTTCTGGGTGAGTACTCAAGGATTGTAGGTCGTTAGGCTGGATGCAGCATTGAGTAAGGCCTACCGGCCTCTCCAGGACATTGGCGGAGTGCCCTGCTGGTTTGGTTGTCTGTTGTGTTCCGGAATTGTTTGTCTACTGTCTCTTTGTGTTTAAGTGTACTTGTGTCTATCTGGTTTTGTGTGCCAGTGGCACAACTCTGGTTCTGAGTGGCTTTTGGCACTATCTGGTTCTCTGGGCATTCTCTGTGAAGGCAGAGGAATGCACCAAAGTAAGTCTAGGAAGCCTAAAAAGCTCCTTTTGGATTCTGGGAAGGAAGACTCATGAGCTGCAACAATTTCCCTCAGGATTATTCTACGGTTTTTGAATAGCCCCTAATCTGTATATATTAAATGTTTGTAATTGTGCCCCTATGTCAGTGTGATTTTTGTTCTGTGTCTGCGACTTGTCTGTCTGTTGTGTTGATTTAAAGAGCTCTGTTAAGTTTTAAGAACACTGCTTAAGAAATTTGGCAATTGGTTGCAACTATGTTTGGTAAAAAACAACAACAACAACAACAACAAAACCCGAACATATATATATATATATATATATATATATATATATATATATATATATATATATATATATATATATATATATATTTTTTTTTTTTTTTTCTGATTTTAAACTTTTTAACCTGTTGTCAGGCAGAAGGAAGGAAAACTTATATAAAAAAAAAAAAAAGAAAGTATTTGGTTTGCTTCTGAAACATTGGGTAAATTGTTAACATTATGGGTTATGTTTGCAGGACATGTGGGTTTTATAGAGTTATTTAGCTATTTACTGTATTGTGAATCTTAACACTTCTGAAGGGAAAAAGAAAGGAGAATTATGATGATTTGTGAAAGATTGATTTGTAGGAGCAGCTGTAGGTTTGAAGGGTTTTACCAGTAAGGAAAGAGAAGAGTTAAGTAGAAAGAGAAAAAGGAAGGGTTTTAATGGAAGGATTTCTGTGTGAGGAAAGCTTGAGTGGGAAGAGGAGGGAATCTTTTATACAGAGTTAGCTCACCTTCCTTTCCTCCTTTTTCCCCCCACTAAGTATGTTCCAGCCTTTTTTTTTTTTTTTTTTTTTTTTAAATCAAGTTGCAGCCGGCTAAGCAACTGTGATTTTAAAGAGACAGCCTACATTTGTTTTTGTTTTTCATTTTCGTTTTTGTTTTTGTTTTTGGGATACATAATGATTTCCTTGGTTAAGGAATATAGTCATAAATGTGATTTATAATTTGATAAAGTTATTTTTAAAAGTTTAATTGATGTTTTAAAGGATCTGAGATTCTTTTATGTGGTATTAAGATATTCCGTATAAGTTTTAATTGATTGTATTGATTGTATGCCCATCATTTAAAGGACTTCTGAAAATAATAGTTTTTTTGTCCTTTTGAAAATATTTCTGTTATAGGCAATATGTAATTTGGAATTTTTCTATGTATTAGGTATTTTAAAGCAAAATGATTTGTGTAATGTTTGACTTATGACATTGCCTACTTAGCTATGTATGATGAATTGCAAAATTACTGGGACAAATTTCTTACTGTTATCAATATAAGGTCATGGCAAATACCTGTTTGGGATCTATCTGGAACTTTGTTCATTGGAATTTGTTATTGGAGGTAAATTTTGTTGGGCTTGTAATTAATATTTGTAGGGAATTTTTAAGCTCCACCCTCTGATGGTTAGTGGGACAATTAGCTGGAGTATAACTGGGTTAAGGCTACTTTATCCTGTGTCTTGTATGTGCTGAAAGATCAGTTTTTATTATAGTTATATCTCTGCATTTTTTTTCTCTCTCCTCCTGTGGGTAATAAGAGCCAATGGTCAGTAGAATTTTGTTAATGCAATTCAATAGCTTGCTGTTTCCAATCTGGTTATATGTAATCATTATATCTTGAATACTTAGGCAAATGGGTGTTTAGTCTGGTCATCTACACATTCGTGTCTGAGGATATTCAGATTTTTAAGGTTTCTAAATGATGAGAGGACAATTAACAGTGGTCTGTGAAACCTAACTGCTGTTTTTATTGGGACTATAGCTGAAAGCCATTTGGCTGTCCTGTGAAACAAGCATGTTTCTTTCCATGGGCAACTGTTGGCCAATCTATTTTGGCCACCCCACATCTTGCAGCAGTCCTTGTGAACCAGTCTTTCTATCTCAGACTGTCTTTACCCCTAATCAGTTTGAAGCAGTTTTTTAGATGAGATACTTCGCCCTCTGCCCCTGATAGACTGATATGGGGAATTGGAAAATGGTTGATGAATGACGGTTAAACCTTGAATGGGTCATTTATTACTGTGTGTTGAGATTGAGATGGAAATTGTTAAAATTGTGTAACTCCTGTTATTTGAATGATTTTTAGGAAACCCTACTATGATATGTATAGGAATTCACTCTTGGGATTTATATGGTTATTTGACAATTTATTTGCCTTTTTTTTTTTTTTTTTTTTTTTTTTTTTTTTTTTTTTTTGATGATTCCATTTGCCTAGGAGAAAAGGGAGAGAAGAAAAAATAGGAAATTGGGGAAAGAGGAAGAATGGGACCCCTTAGTTTCCTGTTCACTTTGCCCTAGATACTTCTGCCCACCCCCTATCTCACTTCAGATTGAATTAGAAGTCCTTTAAGCAGTCCTTTTTCATTTTTACTCCTTGTTTAAACCTACTGGAATGTGACTGCTGGTTATGCTTTAAACTTTGAAACCCCTTATTTTGTTGGAGTTGCTCTGGCAGATTCAGTGTTTGGCTTTCTTTCTTTTTTTTTTTTTTTTTTTAAACAACCAGAAATCAGGCACCTTGGGACTTGGCAGTCTCCAATCCTGTAACCTCGGGTTTTTAATTGGTACCTCAGCCTTCTCAAAGGATGTTTCAGGCCTCTAAAGTCCGGAGTTGCCTGCCTTGATGGTCTAACTGTGCATACTCTCAAAACTCTGCTCAGAAATCTGTATCCTGGGTGGGGACAGGTGGAGCTATTCTAGGCCTCACCCTTCTCCCCTGGAATGGGCTGTCCCTTTGAATGGGCAGCACAATTGTCTTCAGCCCTGCTGCTCTATAAGCAGAGGTTGAGTCAAATGCGCAAATGACTGCAGACTACCTAAAACAGTGAACTGTCCATCTCCAATAGGATTCTCTGGCTGAGATGGTACTCCATCTGTCATGCTGCAACAGGGAGCCTTTGGGGTTGTCAGGAAGAGACTTTCCCTATCATATAAGTCCTTGCATTTTTCTACTTCTGTTTTGGTTTATTGCCTCAAATAGGATTGACCAGCATTATGGTTCTGGGACCTTCCAGGTATCTAGGGGAAAGGTAATTCAATGATTTGAACTATTATGCCACAGTTCCCTAAATGGCCCTGCCTCAGTTTCCCCGAATTGTTCTACCTTGATCCCCCTATTTGCAAACCCCACTCCTGTTCATCAGGACTGATATAACTTAAAGCTAGTTACTTATACACATGCCAACTCCAGATAAGGGGGAGTTCAACAAAACCTATGGGCAACCGACTCTCCTACAGGCCTCAAGATCCGTCTGGCCCAGGTGATGGCCAGGGCTGGCAGCACCCTGCAGAAGGACGTGTGAATCTTCCAAAAGCCTTGTGCTATCCTTGTTTCAAAACTGCACTCTCTAACTTACTTAGGGGAGAGTCCCTTATAATGATCTGCTTTACCATTTCTTTTTTTCTCACCTGGAATGGAATCCCTCACTGAGATTGCTGCCTACCAATAACTGACCTGTGCTGAAGCAAACCCCGCCCATCCCCCCACTGTGCCTGCCCTGTGCCCCTGAGGGTTCATACCTGGGGAACATTGGAAAGTTGATTTCATGGACATGGAAGTTTGGGTTCAAGGACATCGTTTTCTTTTAGTTTATACCTTCTCAGGATGGCCTGAAGCTTTTCCTGTGAAGTCTGAATCTGCTTTGGTTGTGGCCAAGAAATTTGTGACTGAGATTATTCCCTGGTTCAGACTCCCTTTCTCCCTCGGGTCTCACAATAGCTCAGTTTTTGTTGTGTAGTCCCTGGCACAGGCCCTCGGGTTCAAAGGCACCTGCACTGTGACTATGAACCACACGATTCAGGTCAGGTAGAAGGCATAAACAGGGCACTTAAAGAGCACATTTCTAAGCCCCGGTTGGGAACTGGCAAGACCTGGGTAGGAGCCATTCAGTGCTCCACCACCATTCTACCCCACATGGGGTAGGACAGCTCTTATGATGTTACTAAAGATTCCTTTTTCAAGTACCTGCAGGCTCTACAGGACACCTGGGTAGCTGTCAGAGCTCTCTATCACGTCCTGCCCAGCCCTGCCCCCCCCCTGCCTCCCCACCACCCTAGTCTGCTAGAATGGACCTCCACCCCAGGGGATTGGATCCTGACCAGAACATTTCCTCATGGCTCTGCATTGGAACCCCACTGGACCAGCCCACACCAGGTCATCCTTTTCAATTCCTCAGCAGTGAAGGTGGCCCACCGTAAGGCTTGGATCCTTGCCCTACTCCTGGCGCTTCTGCAGTTCCCAACTCAGGAAGATGGTGTTTTTGTATCTTATCCTCTTTTATGGTCTGATCCTCCCTCTTGCTTCCCCCGCTCTATTGGGGAAGCCCAGCCACTATTCTCCCCATAGATAAGTGTAGCCTTTAATAAGAACTACTGGGGGAGGTGAAGGACTGAAATGATACTTATGGGCAGCCATGGTTCTATCTGGACCTATGCCAGCTCTTGGGAAGGACCTGGGGTATCAGGTTTTATGCCACAGGAAGAGATTTGAGAGCCCTGCTCATAATCCAAAGAAGGACCCTCCAGAGGAAAAACATCCCCAGAGGCCCTAATGCAATTATTAATCCCCCTCATTTACCCCTGAGACTAGCCATGACCACTTCTCATCTAGAGAAGGAAACTATGACAACAACCCCTTAGCCTCCACTCCCCCAGGAAAGCCATCTCTCTATGAGATCTTTAGGTCAGCCCTTGCTGGAATACACCTGTTGATAAACCTGACCAGCCCCACCCTTGCCACAAGCTGTTGGCTCTGCCTGGACCCGCCCCCTTCCCCCCCACCGTGTGGGCATAGGTGCCACCTGGGGTTCAGAAGCCCACACCATCCTGAATCTCTCTCTTTCTCGGCTAAGGATCTGCCCCCAGAGTGCACCGTCCACATTCCCAGGTTAACTTTGGGGGGGGGGGGGAGACAGGTGCATCAAATCAGAAGGTTATAATCTGGAGTGCTCCCCACACACAAAGCACTGTGTAGTGGTTACCGAGGTCCCCCCCCCCCATTTGTAATGTGCTCTCCTGGCAGTTACAATTACTAGTCTGTCCTAGACCCACCAGAGTACCTTTGACCACTCTCCTTTGCAGTGTGAACTCTACCTGGCTCGCCTCCTCTGAGGCCTTCAAAGATCTCTGGCCACAATCTCTTGAATCTATAGCTTAATAACCGGTAGCGCACTCAAGAACAGCCACGTGTAATCTTAAAAGCCTTTATTATACCTACTCACATAATGCCCTAACTGATGCCCTGACTTGTTGGTTCCCGAGTGAACACCTGGTCAGAAGATCCACGTGAGACCTGAGTCCTTGACTTGATAAGCTTAAAGAAATACCCCTTGCTGCTGCCTGAGAATGACACCCTTAGAATGATAACTTTTTTTTTTTTTTTTGCCTCCTGTTTAGAATAGAAATTCCTTTATTATGACAAATGTATCAAGAAACATTTTGATGTCTCTCTCTTCTTCCTATAAATATGTGGCCGTGAGACCACTCATTGGCTGATCCCCCTGCTCTGGTGGGGTGCAGTCACTAGCTAGCAATAAATGTTCATAAATTTTCATTATTTTGGCTGCCTTATTTTTCTCTCGCCTTCCCAAATATTCTGGAACATTACTTCTGGGTATTTTTTTTTCTGGTTTCACTTCAGCTAAATTTACTTCAGTTCAATTCAATTCAGCAGGTATTAAGGTATGTGAGACTGTAATAAAAACCAGGTTTTCAAAGAAAAAGAAAGGAACAATAATTACTTGGATTTCCCATGATACTACAGAAGTACTAGATAGCCACAAAATATATATCCAAAATGTATACATGTATACATACACACACAGATACATATACAAATATATATACACACACAGACATACAAGTGTAACAATTTTATTTTTTCCTTATTTTTATTTTTTTTAACATTGTAAAAATAAATAGAATATAGATATACATATTTAGACAACTTTCTTGCTGCACAAGAAAAATACAATCAAAAAGGAAGAAATGAGAAAGCAAAATTCAAGGAAACAAATGCAAAAGAAATGAAAATGCTATTCTGTGATCCATGCTCAGTTCCCACAGTCCTCTCTCTGGATGCAGATGGCTTTCATTATCATGAGATCATTGGAAGTGGTTTAAGTTATCTCATTGAGAAGAGCCACATCCGTCAAATTTAATCATTGTATAATCTTGCTGTTGCCATGTATAATGATCTCCTGCTTCTGATCATTTCAATTAGTATCAGTTCTTGTAAGTCTCTTCAGGCCTCCTTGAAATCACCCTGCTGATTGTTTCTTATAAAAAATAATTATTCCATAACATTCATATACCATAACTTTTTCAGTCATTCTCCAACTGATGAGCATATACTCAGTTTCCATTATAAGGAGGGCTGCCACAAACATTTTTGCACTTGTGGGTGCATTTCCCTCCTTTAAGACCTCTTTGGGATATAAGCCCAGTAGAAACATTGCTGGATCAAAGAGTGTGCACAGTTTGATAACCCTTTGAGCATAGTTCCAAATTGCTCTCCAGAATAGTCGGATCAGTTCACAATGCCACCAACAATGCATGAGTGTCCCAGTTTTCCCATTTCCCCTCCGACATTCATCATTATATTTTCCTATTATCTTAGACAATCTGAGAGGTGTAAGAGATACCTTAGAGTTGTCTGATTTTTTAATTTTTCTGATAGTGATTTAGAACACCTTTTCATATGGCTAGAGATGGTTTCAATTTCTTCATCTGAAAACTGTTTATTCATATCCTTTGATCATTTATCAATTGGAGAATGGCTTGAATTTTTATAAATTTGAGTCAATTTTCTATATATTTTAAAAATGAGGCCTTTATCAGAATCCTTGAATGTAAAACTGTATTCCCAATTTATTACTTCCTTTGTAATGTTATCATATTACTTTTGTTCGTACAAAAACTTTTTTACTTAATATAATCAAAATTATCTATTTTTATTCAATAATGATTTCCAGTTTTTCTTAAGTCACAAAATTCCTAGTTTCTCCACATATTTGATAGCTAAACTATCACAATGTTCTTCTAATTTACTTATAATATTACTCTTTATATCTAAATCATGAACCCATATCAACCTTATCTTAGTATATAGTGTTGGGTATGGATCAATGCCTAATTTTTGCCATAGCATATTCCAATTTTCCCAGTAGTTTTTGTCAAATAGTGAGTTCTTATCCCCAAAGCTTGTGTCTTTGGGTTTGTCATTGACTTTTTTGTCCTGAGAACCTAACCTATTCCACTGATCAACTACTTTATTTCTTAGCCAGTACCAAATGGTTTTGATGACCATTGCTTTATAATACAGTTTTAGGTCTGTCACAGCTAGGCCACCTTCACTGGTATTTTTTCCATTAATTCCTTGAAATTCTTGACCTTTTTTTTGTTTCCAAATGAACTTTGTTTATATATATAATTTTGGGGAGTTTGATTGGTATTGCATTAAATAAGTAGATTTAGGTAGCATTGTCATTTTTATTCTATTTGCTATACCTACCCATGAGCACTTGATATTTTCCCAATTGATTAGATATAATTTTATTTGTGTGGAAAGTGTTTTGTAATTGTGTTCATATAGTTCCTGACTTTGCCGTGATAGATAGACTCTCAAATATTTTATAATATTGATAGTTATTAAGTGTCTGAGATCAAATTTGAACTCAGGTCCTCCTGACTTCAGGGCTGGTGATCTATCTACTGTTCCACCTAGCTGACCCTTGACAATTATTTTAAATGAAATTTCTCCTGCTACTGGACTTTGTTGGTAATATATAAAAATGCTGATGATTTATGTGGATTTATTTTGTATCCTGCAACTTTGCTAAAGTTGTGAATTTTGTCTAGTAGTTTTTTAGTTGATTTTCTAGGTTCTCTAAGTATAGCATATCTCTACTCTAATTCCTTTAATCTTTTTTTCATCTCTTAGTGCCAAAGCTAACATTTCTACTATGATAATGAATAGTAACAGTGAAAGTAGCAACCTTGTTTCATCCTTGATCTTATTGGAAATGGTTCTAGTCTGTCTCCATTACATATGATACCTGCTAATGGTTTTAGATAAATTCTACTAATCATTTTAAGGAAAACTCCATTTTTTCCTATACTCTCTACTGTTTTTAATAGGGATCAATGTTGGGTTTTATCAAATTTTTTTTTCTACATCTATTGAGATAATCATATGATTATTGTTAGTTTGGTTATTGATATAAACAATTGTGCTAATAGTTTTTGAACTGTTGTTCAAAACATTCCTGCTATGAATCCTACTTGGTCATGGTGTATTATCCTGGGGATGACTTTCTGTAATCTCTTTGCTAATATTTTAATGAAGATTTTTACATTGATATTCATTAGGGAAATTGGTCTATAATTTTCTTTCTCTGTTTTTACCCTACCTGGTTGAGCTATCAGCACCACATCTTGTCATAAGAGGAATTTAATAGGTTCTTTCTTTCTCTCTTTTTTCAAAAAGTTTGCATAGTATTGGAATTAATTGTTGTTTAAATCTTTGGTAGAATTACCATGTAAACCCATCTGATCCTAGAGATTTTTTTCTTAGGGAGGTGATTAATAGCTTGTTCTATTTCTTTTTATAAAATGGGACTATTTAAATAATTTATTTCTTCTTCTGTTAATCTGGGCAATTTGTATTTTTGTACTTATTCCCCCATTTCACTTAGATTATCAAATTTATTGGCATTTAGTTGGGAAAAATAATTCCTAATTATTGCTCGAATTTCTTCTTCTTTAATGGATAGTTTTCCCTTTTCATTTTTGAGACTAACAATTTGATTTTCTTCTTTCCTTTTTCTACTGAAATTAAACAAAGTTTATTTATTTTGCTGGCTTTTTCAAAAAAACAATTCTTAATTTCATTTATTAATTCAATAGTTTTCTTACAATTTTATCAATCTCCCTTTTTATTTTCAGAATTTCAAATTTGCTATTTATTTGGAGGTTTTAAATTTGCTATTTTTCTAGCTTTTTTAGTTGGGAGCCCAATTCATTGATCTTTTCTTTCTCTATTTTATACAAGTAAGTGTCTAGAGATATATAAAATTTCCTCTAATAAACACTTTGGCTGCATCCCACAAATTTTGTTATGTTGTCTCATTATTGTCATTCTCTTGGATGAAATGGTTGATTGTTTTATGATTTATTTCACCCATTCATTCTTTAGGATTAGATAATCTAGTTTACAATTAATTTTTGATCTATTTTCCCCTGGCATTTTATTGCACATAATTTTTATTGCATCATGATCTCAAAACATGCATTTGCTATTTCTGCATTTGATTTTGAGGTCTTTATGCCCCAATATATGGTCAATTTTTGTATAGGTTCCATGAACTGGCAAGAAAAACTTTACTTCCTTTTGTCTCCATTCAATTTTCTCCAAAGCTCTATCATCCCTTACTTTTCTAAAATTCTATTTTACTTCTTAACTTCTTTCTTATTTATTTTGTAGTTTGATTTAATCTAGTTTTGAGAGAGCAAAGTTGAGATCCCCTACTAGTATAGTTCTGCTGTCTATTTTTTCTTGCAGCTCTCTTAACTTCTCCTCTAGGATTTTGGATGTTCTACCACTTGGTGCACATGTTTAGTATTGATATTGCTTCATTATCTATGGACTCTTTAGCAAGATATAGTTTCCTTCCCTATGTCTTTTTAATTGAATCTATTTTTGCTTTTGCTTGATCTGTGATCAGGATTATTATGCCTGCTTTTTTTTTTTTTTTTTTTTTTCACTTCACCTGAAGCATGATAAATTCTGCTCCAGCCTTTTACCTTTACTCTGTATCACACTGCTTTAAACGTGTTTCTTGTAAACAACATATTGAAGGATTCTGAATCCAGTCTACTATCTGCTTCTGTTTTATGGTAGAGTTCATTCTATTCACATTCACAATTAAAATGACTAATTCTGTATTTTCTGCCATCTTATTTACCCTAAGCTATGCTTTTCTCTTTTCTTTCCCCTTTTAACTTATCCCCAGGATTTTGCTTCTGACCCTCAAACAGCTCTCCCCTTTCTTTTATCTTTCTACTAGTACTTCTGTTTTCCTTTCTATTAGCCTCCCCTTTTCCTTTCCTTTTTTCCTCTCCCACTTCTCTATAAGGTGAGACAAGTTTCTCTGTGAAACCAAATATGTCTAATATTCTCTCTTTTTTGCTCAATTATAATAGGTCTTCTTTGCCTCTTCATGAAATGTAATTTCCCTCATTTTATCTCCTTTTTCCTGTTTTTCCAAAATAATCCTCTTTCTACCTATAGTTTTTTTTTTTTTTTAATATTATCACAGTAAAATCAAATTATGCCTGCACTCTCTACACATACCTATAACAGGGATATAGTTCTTAAGAATTCTTTCCTTTTTACCTTTTTTTACCTAAACAAAAGTCAAGAGTAGGGAAAGCCCAGGCATAGGGAGTATAACAGTTTGATTTTAGTATAGGACATAGGAAGGAAATTCAACTGAGGTAAGGTTTGGGAGGAAAGTTGGGGTCAAACCATGAGAAGCCTTTTTTTTTTTTTTTTTTTTTTTTTTTTTTTTGGCAAAAATCAAGAGTTTGAGCTTTATTTTGTTAGCAATAGGGAATTATCAAAAGTTTCTGAGTTAGAAGAGTTAGAAGTTGAAAACTTTAAGATAATTCCTCTGGTAGCATTGTATTGGACAGATATAGGAATGGAGAGATAGTGTAAGGAAGGAAAATTATCAAGGGACTTTTTTCACTTGTTTATGCGTGAAGCAACAAAGTTAAATGAAGTTGGTGACTGAGGAATGGTGATGAAGAGGCAGATTCAAAGATATTTCTCATAGAGAATCTACCCTCAGTTCATTGACTCTGACTAGATGAGGGGAGACAGAAGCAAAGGAAAGTGAAAAGTCCAAAATGAATAGTTTATAAAAAGAGACAGCTACTTGAATAAGGTTTTGCTTTTCCTAAAATAAATTCCATGCTTGTCACATTGACTTGGAGATTTATTTAAATATCACACTTCCATATCACATGCAACATTTGCTTGTCTATTGCTTTCAAGGAAAATACTTTAAAGAGATTTCTAAAACCTTTAATGAGGAATGAGCTAAGGCAAATGAACTTGTCTCATTTTATTTTATATTTTACAAACACTCATTTCTCCAGTTCATCTAAACCACACCTATGGTGGCAACTAAGCATTATCTTTCCATATTGAAAAATGGGAATTAGTAAGAATTTCATTTGCCATGCCAATCAACCATCATCTATCCTTACTTAGACAAAATTATAATCATGTATTATGAGCATATTTTAGGAGCATAGGTTTGCTGAAGATCCTATTAATTAGAAAATAGCTTGTATTTTCCTAAGCTTTAAAGATATATTTTAAAGCAAACATAATTTTTCTGCTTGAGATCAAGAAATAACATTTTCTGTAGTTTCTGATAAGTGATCTTTGTTCCTAATTTGGAAATCACTAAGATATTAAAAATTTTAAATATATCTAATTCAACAAACATTTTTGTTTCTAAATGTGTTAAATGTCTAATGTAGGTGTTAAAGTATCTTTTAGTACAAAGGAGGAAGGGACAAAATAGGACATATACACACATATGTATAAACATATATGTATGTATGTTTATGTATGTATATATGTATATATGTGTGTATGTGTGTATGTGTAAATATGTGTGTATGTATGTGTGAGTAGATATACACCATAGTAGGTGAGACAATGTAACCTAATGACTAGAGAAGTAGGCTTGGAACCAGTAAGACTTGGACTTAAGTCCCATCTCACTTTCATACTGGCTCAAAGATCCTAGAAAAGTTCCTTAATATCTCAGTGCTCTAGGCTCCAGTGGCAACAAACTAAAAATATAAATAAGGAACAGTAGATGAAATTAAAATAAGGATTCACAATAATAAGCTACACATTGACTTAGAAAATCACATGTGTATTTATTTCTCAATACATCTACATCTTAAATAGTATAGGAACTATATTTTAATCTGATTTGAGCCTCCCTTGGGAGTGTAGGGAGTTCTATCCATCCTACAGATCATATATTTGACTTCTAGCTAACTCTCTAAATATATAAATTGAATGATGGTGGCTGAGCAACATTGATAGAGCAAATTTTCTTCTCCTAGAATCCCATATGCCCATGAAAGTACAAGTTTCCTCCCTATTTGAATCCCTACACATTAGATGACAAATGCATAATAAATACATAACTAGTGACAAATGAATAGGATTATATATGATGCAATGCCATTATTGAAGTTAACAAACATTATTGTGCTAAGTACTGGGGATACAAAGAAAGGCAAAAACATTGTCTTTGACTTCATGGAGTTTATGGTATAATATAGAAGAATGTATGGAATTGAAATGTTTTGATAAGAAGTCAAGCTATAGAAGGGAGGAAAGTGTTGCCAATCAGGGGTGATTATCTGAGAAAGGGGAGTGGAGGGATTAAAGGTTACAGTGAGACCAAAGAACAAGCTTAGGGGTCATAAAGCAGAATGAAATATAAAATGTTACATGATTATGATTAGATGAAGGAATTTTAGAATTCATGAACTTGGTAACTGGATATTCATGGGTGACAGCAAGTTCAAGAACATGATCATCACTGTTTGTAGCTGAGGCAGAGTTGAGAAATAAATTATAGGAATTGAATATATTGAGCAAATGATAAGTTTCATCAATGTATTTATTTATTTGTGTTGTATATTTGTTGAAGTGGAAAGAGAGACTCATTGAGGAAATAAGGAAAACATTGTCTTAGTCACTATAATAACTACCAAAATTTTGATTGGATAATTAAATTGACCTCAAAGAAGAGGTTATTTATTCAGTGTTGAATGCAGAAATGGAGTCTAAAAGTTGTAATGGGAAATAAAAATTCTTCTAAGACGCTGCCTTTTGAGTTGGAGGTGTTCATGAGAAGGGAGTTGGTGCATGAGTGAAAAATCAACTGTCACTGGAAAAGATGACCAAGGATTCCATATTATAAAATGGGACCAGGGCTCAGTGAGAACCAAAATATAGAGGAAATGGTAAAGGAACAAGGTTTAACATGAAAGCAAGTTTGTTAACTATCAAAAAAGGCATTCAAGAGATATCAGTAGATGAGATTGGTACATATGGAACAAGATGGTTTTATTAGAGACTATTAAAAGATAAATTATCTAAATTTTGAGTCAAATTATAACAAAGGGTTATGGGTTTTTCTTATAGTATCATTCATATTAGCTTCTAGTCAGAATTTTATTTTTAAAAGGAAAAATGTATAAACTCAAATTTATATATTCCCAAGGGCATTGAATTGCAAAATCAATCTTTTTTGTTCTCTTGAAATACTATATCTTTATATTGCAACAAGTTTTGAATTAGTATATCCAATGGTAGTTATTGAAGAACTAACAGTTATATTATAGTCATAAAAATACTCAAGACCAATACATTTAATAAACTTGTAAAGCAAATGAAAGCACAATTCTCAATAGCACCAGTTACTAACACATATTGTTCAGAGATTTATATTTCAAAAGTGGAATCAGCAGCCTATTGAGGGCATGACTACTTACATTGCACAGTAGTGTGATATATCTCAAATTTGCTTGCAAGGAAATATGACATAAATCAAAACTGCTATTTTGGAGATTTCTTACATAGAATAGTTATGAGATCATTTTGTATATGGAATTTATGATGAAGTCTTATAGAGTTTTTTAAAATGAATTAAATTTCTCATTCATAATAACCTAGAAAATTGGACTATGTCACTACAGCCATAAAAATTAGAAGAGTAGCTTCAAAATCGATACTGTACATAACAGGCACATAAAGAGTTCTTGCTAATAGCAAGTCATTATTAATAGCAGTAGTAGTCATAGTGGCATCAGTGACAGTTGTAGTAGTTGGTGTGGTTGTAGTAGTGGGTGTGGTTATATTATTATGATTTTAAGATGCTGAGGGCATTAGGGAATTAAGATTAACACTATTATAAAAGTTGATTTTTTTTTCCCCCAGCTGGGAGAGTAGTTAGAGTACCAGTCCTGAAGTCAGGAAGATTCATTTTCCTAAATTCAGAAACTTACTAGCTATGTGATCCTGAGGATAATTAATCTTCTTGGATTTGGTTTCTTTTCTGTTAAAAAAAATTATCTGAAATTTTAAAAAATGGCAAACCACTACAGCATCTCTCAAGAAAAGCCCAAATGGAATTATGAAGAGTCAAACACAATTGAAATGACTGAATAACAAAAACCCGTGATTTTCTTGGTATATGGAACTACCTTTTGAGAAAAATCTCTTAAGCAATCTGCTTTTAAACTGAAGATCTTAAAGAGTTGTTTGGGGTGGAAAGGATTAAGTGACTTGTCCAGTTATTCAGAAATTTCTTAATTTCCTTAGTTGAAATATCTCCAAGCCCAGATTTTTTTCACCTTGTCTCCTATCACATAGTTTGTTTCAGAGACAGAACTTGGATCCAAGCTTTGCTAAATCAGGGGCTCCTTTTTTATTCATTATGCTAGGAAGTCTCTCTTAGGGTAAATTTTAAGGTAACGATGGAAGATTGTAAGGGCCCTTTAAATGGGCGGACACAGTGCATCGGGAGATTGAAGCCCAGAAGTAATTTCTGTGGATATTAGGACTGCCCTTGGGCGGGATCCTGGCCATATTGAGATAGTTTTGTAATGGGTGACTCTCTCGCTGATTGGCTGTGTGTGTGACCTCACAGACCCTATGTAAGCCCACTGCAGGCAGCAACCGCCCTCTTTAACCTCGTGCTGTTCACCCTGGCTCCTAGCCTGGGTGGCCAAGCCAAGATGGGTAGCCAAAAGAGGTAAGGGTTTTGGTAGTGAACACATGGGTCTTCTGACCAGGTGTTCACCAGGGAACCAACAAGTCAGGGCATCAGTTAGGGCATTATGTGAGTAGGTATAATAAAGGCTTTTAAGATTACATGTGGTTGTTCTTGAGTGTGCTACCGGTTACTAAGCTATAGATTCAAGAGATTGTGGCCAGAGACCTTAGAAGGCCTCAGAGGAGGCGAGCCGGGTAGAGCTCACACTGCAAAGGACAGTGGTCAAAGGTACTCTGGTGGGTCTAGGACAGACTAGTAATTGTAACTGCCAGGAGAGCACGTTACAAATGGCGCTCAACGTGGACGCATCAGAAATTATCAGGTTTTGAAAATATTTAATATTCAGAATTAAGATTCTGAAAGATCCGGTAGAAACGCCACTTAAGAGAGAAGACAGAGAAGCAATATGGACCCAGGTAAATCTGGGATCAGACTCAAGGACACAGCTGAACATAATGCTTATATCAAGAGGTTAAAGAGCCAGATGGAAGATCTTTTAACAAAGATCACCACTGAAGAACAGCAGGAAGCTTGTAATCAAGCTCCACAAAGGCTATCCCCACACCCAGTAAATAGAGCTAGGAGAGGGAGCAACCTAGAGCTAATGCGATTGTATGACAGTAGAGAGTATAAAATGCCACAGCAAGAGTTGCTGGAATTGCAGGTTAAACTACAGATGGAGATAGAGAAAGAAGAAAAAGCTAGGTTATTACAGATAGAACAGGAAGAGTTCAAACCAGTGGCTGAAACTAAGGAAGGAAATAAACGAATCACATGGATTAAAGTTGTAGAAATTCTTAGCGTTTTGTTGGTTTACCTTGTGCATTGTTGTTTTAAGGAATTTATCCATTACTCTTTCATTGAGAAGAAGTTTAGTTCTTTTTATGTGCAAAGCTCAGGTTTGATTTTAAATCAGCCTTTGGGGAATTTTCCAATTCTTCTTCCCTCTGCCTCACCTTCTTGGGCCAAGGGAGTAGGGGGAGGAGGAAAAGGAAGGGCGATAATACCATCAGCACTGCCCATTAATCCATTCAAAACTCCTGTGTCTTTTCAAAGGACCGGAGTAGGCTTTATGCCCCAAGGCAAAAAGGAATTGTGGGGTATTGAGTATAATCAGAAAAGTTTTAAAAATACTGTTGAGTTAATTTCTAAGAAACCTTACTGGGACAAGACCTTGCAGTTAGAGAGAGTGGAGTTTTATACTTTTAAAACTGCTAGGATCGTCTTTGGAGAGTTGGAACTCCTCTTTTATTACCTCGTGGATTTTCCACTTCCACAGGTGAGCTTGATTTCCCAACCCCCTACGGGTACTTATAAAACAGTGTTTATGTTTAGAATGGGTTGGAAAATTGTTGTTTTAATCACTAGAATAAATAGACAGTGTGTGATCTTTGACCCAGGAGGAAAAGTAATATCAGATTTATTGATTCACACTCCTGGAGTACAATTCGGTATCAGAAACTCAAACTTTGATTTTTAGGCAAAAGAATTCAGGGATATAGCCGAGTGTTCTAGTAAAGTCATTTCTGCACAGACTATCCCCAAGATCTTCTCTTCTAAACAAGAGAAGGGAATTTTGGGATATGTGATTGCTTACAATTTTTAAATTTTGATTTTACATTTTTAAACATTTTTGATTTTACATTTTAAAGTTATTTTGGTTTTACACTTTTGAATTCTTTGCCTTTTACTTTAGCAATGCACTTCGGGCATACACAGAAAGTGCAGCTAAGTGACAGACTGACTAACTTTTGTCTGACTTTTGATCTTTTTGACAACAACTTTGTTTCCACTGTGATGTGGAAAGGCCTGGATGGCATTTGGAAAGGCCCAAGTTGGGCCCTGGGTACATTCCTTCCTAGGTGCAGATCCAGCAGTAGAGTTCATCCCCACCAGAGACTTTTGTAACCTGGGCATCCAAGAGAAGGACCAGACAACAGCCCAGAGGGACCAGCCAGATGTCCGCAGCCCTCCAGACGCTGATGGCAGCAATGCCCCTCCTGACCGTGACACCAGAGACACCAGACACAGCTCCAGTGTAGCAGCTGAAATGGACTGTTTTGGGTGATATGCAATACGAAGACTGTAAATGGACAATGGGCCTGCTTGCTTCTCCCGTCGCCACTTGCCATATGGTGGCCTGGGAAGAGGCTTTGCCCTATGCTTTCTATTGAAGGAATATGCTTTTAAATTAGTGGGTGAAAAACCAACACACCCACCTGCCATTGTTATTGAGACAATGTTACTGGACATGACTTTGCTTATGTGCACCTGTGAAACTAGAATTGCTCTAGGATTGTGAAAAGTGTAATAGAGAATTGTGATAAGCTAGAATTGCTCTAGGATTGTGAAAATGCAATTGAGAATTGTGATAAGCTAGAATTGTTCTAGGAGTATGAAAAGTGCAACAGAAAATTGTAAGAAACTAGAATTGGTCTAGAACTGTGATAAATGTAACTAGAATTGTGACAACCTACCTACTGATATTTGTTAACTAGAATTGTGATGTTTTACCTTGTTGACTTCCCACCTCAGTGTTGACATCCTACCTCATTGGCATCCAACCTCTTTGGCTTATCTCGAGTATGACTTTGATGAATGGGTTGAACACTTGGGCCACTGTTGAGCCTGGTTCTTATTGTCATACTTCTGTTTACTGATCTGCTGCTTTGTACCTCCTTGGGCATAACACTCTGTCATCTCATGGATCAAGTGAACTATAGCTGGTGCTAAAAGTTTAGCTTGGTGAGATGTGCGGTTCCCGCAAAACAAGAGAAAGGGAATTGTAAGGGCCCTTTAAATGGGCGGACACAGTGCATCGGGAGATTGAGGCCCAGAAGTAATTTCTGTGGATATTAGGACTGCCCTTGGGCGGGATCCTGGCCATATTGAGATAGTTTTGTAATGGGTGACTCTCTCGCTGATTGGCTGTGTGTGTGACCTCACAGACCCTATGTAAGCCCACTGCAGGCAGCAACCGCCCTCTTTAACCTCGTGCTGTTCACCCTGGCTCCTAGCCTGGGTGGCCAAGCCAAGATGGGTAGCCAAAAGAGGTAAGGGTTTTGGTAGTGAACACATGGGTCTTCTGACCAGGTGTTCACCAGGGAACCAACAAGTCAGGGCATCAGTTAGGGCATTATGTGAGTAGGTATAATAAAGGCTTTTAAGATTACATGTGGTTGTTCTTGAGTGTGCTACCGGTTACTAAGCTATAGATTCAAGAGATTGTGGCCAGAGACCTTAGAAGGCCTCAGAGGAGGCGAGCCGGGTAGAGCTCACACTGCAAAGGACAGTGGTCAAAGGTACTCTGGTGGGTCTAGGACAGACTAGTAATTGTAACTGCCAGGAGAGCACGTTACAGAAGATGATGACAAGACAACTATTAATTCAATTCATATTAATTTCATTTTCTCTTCTGAGGAGAACAATCCTTGGATTATAAAGGATAGGGTAAAACAATGTGAACAGTGAATTTAAAAAATGAGGTGGTCTTAGGGAGTACACAGCTACTCTTTGGGAATTCTACTTACCAAGAATGGTCAAAATGTGATACTGAAATAACTAAAATGTATAAATGTTAAGCTGGTTCTATAATCTCTGAAAGATCTTAGGTATTTATTATAGGAAGAGAGAAATATAATGTCATCTTCCATTCTGTTTTTGCTGCTCTGCCTGGTTTCCACTCTAAGGAATAAACATTTCTCCCAGGCTAAGCACATTACCTCTAGTCTCACCATGCTACTTCCATTTTGAACCTAGTGAAATACTCCTGTTTGTGTTCTTGGAACTTATACTTATTAAGTCATTTTTTGTACAAGGAGCTTTGGTTAAAGTCAGAAGTTCAGAGCCATATCAGCATGCTTATAATATTCCAACACAATATGATGTTTCAAGTTCTACTTCTCTTGAGAATCAAATTCAATAACTTCTTGGATTTAAGCCCATAAATTTTCTTGTTTTTATTCTCGAGTAATTGTTAATGGAAATGGAACAATATTTTCATGGTTGTCACTTTGTTCCAAATTTCTATTGGTTGCCCATTTAAAAAATCTAAGTGAATACTATTTTTTGTTGTTGTTGTTTTATATTTGGTACTTTTTTTTGTTTCATGTTTTAACTTGTTTCATAATATTATTTTAAAAAGGTTCTTGTTGCCATTCAAAAAGGAGTCAAGAACAGACAAGCAAATGCCCCAGGATTGGTGTAGACTGTAGAGGACCTCTCTTTAGTTGAAAATTCACCTATAAGAGTGAGAAATAGATGTCACTTGCCAAATAGAACTGGATGGTTTATCAGGTTTAGTTACTGGTCTATAGAAATCTTTAAAATAATTAGCATGCATCTAATATTATCAACTATTCGAACACAACTATAATAAGTTTATTGATTCAGATAGATTCAGCTTTTTCAGCTTTGACCAAAGAATATGGCTTCTATTTGATGGTTTCCCTTTATTGCTAATTCCTCAGAATCTTTGTACTATCTATCTAGCTATCTAGCTATCTATATTAAGATTCTATTTTTCATTTAAATTGCAGAATTATTTTCCTCTCAAATATTATCAGAAATCAATGTTATTGCATCTCTCCCCATTAAATGTTAAAATTAGAAGCCAGATTGATTGTCTTTGCAACATATTATATTTATTCATATTAATTTTTTCCCAGATTTCCTCTCTCAATCCATTATTAATTTAGAAACAACTTCCTTCTAAGTAAAACTTGTAAATTTATGACACAGAATAAGTTAATTTTAAAAGTTTTTAATGAATGAAATTGATTCTGTAAAATTAATGCGATGTATAATTTCTATTTCTGGCAAAATGTGTTATTATTTCCAGCTATCTAGAAATAGCTCATCTAACCATTGAAAGATATGGTGTGTTAATTTCTGAAATAATAAAAATCTAACTTGACATTTGAAAAAAAACATAACTTTTACTACTTCCCTTAATTTCTTTTTCTTTTTAATTGTTGGACTGAAAGACGGAATATGAAACTCCTCTCAATGTGTTCTTTTATAGAGGGCAGGTTTTTGTTTTTGTTTTCTGCTTGATTTTAACTCAATGAAACAATATATCCTCATGACATGTTCTCCCCCCTCTCTATTTTGTTTCTTTTAAGTATTGACCCATTAGATTCTCCCATTAGATTGGGACCTTGATGAGGGCAGTGACAATCTTCATTTTTATTCATTATATTCCCAGTGCTTAATACAATGCCTCGCCTGTAGTGGGCACTTGACAAATTTTTTTTGGTTTTTTTTTTTTAATGTATTAGATTGGACTATCCTGATTTCATAAATGCGTGCAGAAATGGTATGTGGTAAGCTCAATTTCCATACCATATTAAGAAAAATTCTAGAATACACTATGAAAAGATGGCTGATGGAAATTTAGAAGACAAAACAGTAATCTCTAAAAGCTGCTATGATTTCCTCAAGAATAGTTTATGCCCTTGCAGAACCAGGGAAACATTGTATACAGCAACAACAGGATTGTGTACTGATCAACTATGATAAACTTGGCTCTACTCAGCAATTCAGCAATCCAAAGCAATTCCAATAAACTTTGGTTGGGAAATGCCATCTACATGCAGAGTGAAAACTATGGAGACTAAATGCAGAAAAAAGCATACTGTTTTCACCTATTTTTTTTCTTCTTGGTTTTTTTTTTCCCTTTTGTTTTGATTTCTCTCCCAATATGACTTATATACAAATATGTTTTTTGAAATGAATGAACTTGTTATAACCTAAAAAAAAAAAAGATAAATAAATTATATTCTTTATAAAAAAGAACAGTCCACAGATGAAAAAATTCACTTTTTTTTTCCCATAGTGATTTGATTGGTAGATCAGGAAAATAGTTTAACTACAACATACTTGATTTAAGCCAACCTTTTAAAAAATCCTTAAGGAGCAGGTAGAGAAATTTGATCTAGGTGATGATATAGGTAAGTGAATTTAGAAATGGTTAAATAATTAGGCCAGAATATAATCATTAATGAGTAATTATCAAGTGAAGGGAGATTACATTTAGATTGTTATTTTGAGTTCTTGGAGACCTATTTTGGTCTCATACAAATTTGAATTCATCTAGAACCAGGAGATCAAATTTGTTTTTAAATAAATAATTAATTAATTAAATTAAATTTTACAAAAAATTTATGCATAGGCAATTTTCCAGCACTTTACAATTGCAAAACTTTTTGTTTCAACTTTTCCCCTCCTTCTCCCCACCCTTTCCCCCAGATGGCAGATTGACCAATACATGTTAAATATGTTAAAGTATAAATATTAAATACAATATATGTATACCTGTCCAAACAGTTATTTTGTTGTACAAAAAGAATAGGACTTTGAAACAGTGTACAATTAGCTTGTGAAGGAAATAAAAAATGTAAGCAGACAAAAATATAGGGATTGGGAATTCTATGTAGTGGTTCATAGTCAATTCCCAGAGTTCTTTCACTGAATGTAGCTGGTTCACTTCATTACTACTCTATTGGAACTGATTTGGTTCATCTCATTGTTGGAGAGGGCCTCCTCCATCAGAATTAATCATCATATAGTATTGTTATTGAAATACATAATTACAGGAGTTCAAATTTATAAGAGGACAAGTGAATTTATCATCTAAATATCAATTAAAGAAAATGGAGCTACTATGCCTGGCAAAGATAATATTTAAGAAGTATTAGTGATGAGGAGGATCCTGAAGCTGTCTTCTGGCTTTGGAAGGGAGGCTATGAAAGAGCTCTTAGAAATTCTCCTTTGGGATAGGCATGCCTCAGGGAATTAAGATAAAGTGGTTACATTCTGTTATCTTGGTGGGAGTAGCTATACCCTCCATTGAGTTGAGTCTAGGACCACTCCTACTCAGCCTGAACTGAAGTGGCTCATTTAGTTGGAGATCAGATTTGATATTTCTATGGACCTCTATTGAGCTTAAAATTGGCTGAAGACCACTCCCAGTAAGTGGTCCCATTCAACTGGAAATCTAGGCCTGGGGTTAATGACAGCATTGAGGAAATCTCATTTGGTTGAAACTTCAGTCTCAAATTTCCTATTTAAAGGGCAATTTGGGTGCTCATTTCTTTGCAGAGGCCCAAAAGCAGGACCTTGCAAGGCCAAGGAACCTCTCCTGGAATAGCTGCCTGTGAGGACCCCTGAGAAGACATTCTTTTCTCAGCATTAACTCCTCTTTATCTTTCTGCCAGGATTTCTCTGGTAGTATCTCTTTCTCTGGCATGATTTCTCTGCTAGACTGTTATTTCTCTGTTAGGACCTTGCCACTGAGGAAGTCAGCCACCTAGCAAAAGCTGACTTCTCAGTGCCAATAAACTTCTTTTTGACAATCTAATTTTTTGGGTTCATGAATTCTTTCACTTTGAACCTGCGCTGACCAAAGAGGGGTTCCCACAACTCTCTTCCCTATGCAAAACCTTAACATCAGTAGCATATAAAATTATGAGAAGGAACTGGTGCTTTATTTTGTTTTGTTTTGGGGGATGGGGTGTGTGTGTGTTTTGTTGTATCCTTAGTATATTATTTTGTCAATAATAGCCATTTATTAAATCTTTGATATTTTTGAAATGTCTTCAAATATTTGAAGAACTGTTGTGTGAAAGTTTATGAAGTTTAGCTGCTAGGTTCAGAAAATAGAGTTAGCAGCACTTCTGGAAGTTAAAGAAACATAAATTTAAGTTTAATAAAGGAAACATTTTCTCATCATAAGAGTGGCCCCAAAGTAGCATGAATCGCTTTAAAAGACAGTTATCTTTCCTTCCTTTTGTGAGAAATAATTCCATGGGATTTGGGAGGAATGAAGTTAAAAGTCTTTAATGATACAACTCAGAGGTTGGTACCTTACAGAATATGAATATTTGGAATCAATATTTGTCTTTTTTTTTTTTTTTTAATCCCTAAATGCAAGTCCTTCCCCTTGATTCATTGATACCACAGAGGTCACAACTTATCTAGAATGAGTCATTCCTCACATGAGTATGACTTTCTACTCCTTATTACATCATCATTTCTCCATTGGTGTTTCACCTTTTTTGTAGTTCAGTTCTTCCTCTGATTCCCTATTATCTGGGCACCATCTTATCTGAATAGCCTAATTGTCTTATCTGAGTCTGTCTACTCTAATCACTATATATTCCTTTCAAATCCCCACTTTTAGTTATATTTTACAATGGGCTTTCTTATTCTAAATCCCCATCTCTGATTACATTTTACTGTAGTTTACAAGTCTGAGTCATCCTTCCCTATTAAACTAATAAGTTTTGTTTTCTGTTTTTCTGAATCCTAGCCTCCATTTCATAGATTTCAAATTTTTTTTTTTTTTTTGGTAACTTTGTGGAAACTAAACCCTCATGTAATTCTCACACTTTGATGCATAACTTTAAGCAGAGACTGAAAGACTGTGGACAGTGAAGTTGCTGAGTATAACAATGATCATGTACTTCTTAGACTGTATGATCTCTTAGTATAATCCCATGTATATGCATGTATTCCATGATTCTCTGTCATTTGACAGGATTTAGGAAATTTGTGACTCATCGTTTGTGCTATTCAGATCATTTCTGAAGGATTATAAATTATTATTATTAGCTTAAAGGGCTTAAAGGGGAAGTACTTGCTATCAGCCAATAGGAAAGTATCAGAATTGCTAATGTGAAATCATTTGATGTTGACACTAATCCTGTAATTCTGCCTTTGTTTCCATTCAGGGACTATGAGGCATAGGTCTAGGGAGATACTGAAACTAAGATGTAGAGCAATGGCATTGTTGTCCTAAGGATTTTCCATCTGCTTCCTTATTTTATCATGCTCTCAGAATAAGATTACATACGGGATGCTTTCTGTTTGATCCTTCCAGTTAAGGTGTTTGTGTTAGCTCCCCGAATACTGATCTCATCTTTGAGGACAAAGAACTGCAGGAGAATAAATGAATATGGTAAATCACTCTCTTGAGGTCAGAAGAAGTTCTGAGTCATTTCTTCCTCCTTAGGGAATGTCTTTATCAAAGCTCTTAAGGACCCTGGCAATCAGAAGTCCGGGAACACAGATACAAACCACCAATTCCTTTAAATTCAGCAAATGTTTATAGCAATATTGTGCTTATATATTGAAGTTTTCAGATTTTTTAAGAAGGGAAACCTTGAAAGATTAAAAATACTATTCAAAAATCCAATAGACCAAAACCTAGGGATTGCCACAGCAGTAAGAGGGTATAATTGACAGAGCAATGAATCTGGAGTTATAAGATTTATTTTGGGAGTTGTCAACCTATCAATTAATAAACATTTATTAAATATCTACCACATGTGAGGCTCTATGCCAAGTACTGAGGATACAAAAAGAAGCAAAAGACAGAACTCACACTTTAAGAGTCTATAATCTAATTGAGAGCATATAATTTAATGGACTATATGGAAGTCACTTAACCTCTCTTATCCTCAATTTCTTCATCTAGAAAATAAGAGTACCTTTTTCATAGAATTGTTGGGAGAATCAAATGCACTAATGTACCAAATGCTTTGTAAGAGATTGAGGTCAAATTAATAATCTTGTGGTTTAAAAGTTTCATTCTCTTCCCTTTTATAAATATCAGGGCGACATTTATCCTTCATTATTCTTATAATGTGTTTTCCTTTCTCCTTTTAAATGTCACTGGCATGAACTAAGCAATCATGTTCTTTCAGCATTCCCCCAATCCCAACCCCCAAATCCTAAATTGTTCATCTGAACAAATGGATTCGAATTCATCAAGAGTAGTTAGGAGCTTTCTTGCTATTTCATTTTTTTGTCTTGGATTTGGACTTCCCATTTTTTATATTGTCCATACCAGTATAGAGGTCATACTTCAATAAAAAAATTGAAGCAAAATAAAAATTGATTACCTTTATCATTAGTAATTTTATTTTTCCCCCATAGGCAACCTCATAACCCTTATGTTTTCTTCTTTTTTTTTAAATTATAGATTTTTATTTACAAAACATATGCATGGGTAATTTTTCAGCATTGACTCTTGCAAAGTCTTTTGTTCCAAATTATCCTCTCCTTACCCCTCCCCCCCATACCCACTCCTAAATGGCAGGTACTCCAATACATGTTAAATATGTTGAAATATATGTTAAATTCAATATATGTATTCATATTTATACAGTTGTCTTGCCAGACAAGAAAAATCAGATATAGAAAAAAAGAAAAAAGAAAAAAAAACCTGAGAGAGAAAAAAAAAATGCAAGCAAACAACAGAAAGAGTGAAAATGCTATGTTGTGGATGTTATGGTCCACAGTAATTTCCCATAGTCCTTTCTCTGATTGTAAATGACTCTCTTCATTACTGAACAATTGGATAGTTTGAATCATCTCATTGGTGAAGAGACCCCGGTCCATCAGAATTGATCATCATATAGTCTTATCGTCATGTATAATGATCTCCCGGTTCTGCTCATTTCACGTAGCATCAATTCATGTAAATCTCTCCAGGCCTCTCTGAAATCATGCTGTTGGTCATTTCTTACAGAATACTAATATTCCATAAGATTCATATACCATAACTTATCCAGTCATTCTCAAAGTGATGGGCATCCATTCAGTTTCCAGTTTCTAGCCACTACAAAAAAAGGCTGCCACAAACATTTTTGCACATGTGGATCCCTTTCCCTCCTTCAAGATCTCTTTGGGATATAAGTCAAGTAGTAACACTGCTGGGTCAAAAGGTATGCACAGTTTGATAACTTTTTGAGCATAGTTCCAAATTGCTCTCTGGAATGGTTGTATTTGTTTGTGGTCCCACCAACAATGTATCAGTGTTCCAGTTTTCCCACATCCCCTCAAACATTCATCATTATCTTTTCATTTCATCTTAGCCAATCTGAGAGGTATATAGAGGTATGTCAGAGTTGTCTTAATTTGCAATTTTCTGATCAATAGTGATTTGGAGCACCTTTTTATATGACTAGAAATAGTTTCAATTTCTTCATCTGAAAATTGTCTATTCATATCCTTTGACCATTTATCAATTGGAGAATGGCTTAATTTCTTATAAATTTGAGTCAATTCTCTATATATTTTGGAAAGGAGTCCTTTATCAGAATCTTTGAATATAAACCTGTTTTCCCACTTTATTGCTTCTCTTCTAATCTTGTCTGCATTAGTTTTGTTTGTATAAAAGCTTTTTAATTTAATATAATCAAAATTATTTATTTTGTGATCAATAATGAAAGCTAGTTCTACTTTGGTCACAAATTCCTTCCTCTTCCACAAGTCTGAGAGATAAACTATCCTATGTTATTCTAATTTGTTTATAATATCACTCTTTATGTCTAAATCATGAACCCATTTTAACCTTATCTTGGTATATGGTGTTAAGTGAGGGTCAATGCCTAGTTTCTGCCATACTTGTTTCCAATTTTCCCAGAAGTTTTTGTCAAATTGAATTCTTATCCCCAAAGCTGGGATCTTTGGATAACTCTTACTTTTAAAGGGCTTATCATATTGATACCATATTTAATTTAATAATTTTCAATTTATGTTAGTCCTATTGCAGGTCAAAACTCCTAAATTCTTGATCCACCAGCCTCAATCTGTATTGTTGTAGGGATTACCAGTAGAACAACCATGTCCATTTCCCCTTCATACTTTTTTTACATTCTAGTTTCAGGGTATAGAATCTCCAATCTAGCATCTTAAGTCATGTGAAAATCTGGCAGTGCAGAAATCCAAGCAATATATTGTACCCAGCTCAACAGTGAAAAGAACTGGATATTCTAGACCAGAAGGGTTTGGAACCTGAATTTTCTGGAATTTATGTTAAAGTGTAAATGTAAGTCTTCACCCATTCTCATAAGTGGGAGAAGAGAAGGAGGAAGGAGATTATGCTTATGAGGTTTTAAGAGACATATTTCTACAACTATTCTTGCTATATCTTTTAAATAAATATCCCTTCATAAAAGCTACTCTAACACCAAATGATTAGATGGAACTGAGCTAGTTGTTAGACTCCTAAAATGATGGAAACATAATTTGGGGGGGAGGGAGAGGTTAAGCCTCTGGCAAAGTCAACACTCTCTGGATACCAGAAAATCCTATGTAGAAATAGAGTAGGGAAAAAAAGACTGAGTACTGAGAGTCAGAGTAAATAAATATCCTATAGTAATCAGCTCTCCTCTACCTTTCTTTCTCCCTATGCATTGCTTTCTCTGCTGTATCTACTGCTACTACAAGATAAAATTTAATTTTTTTTTACCTTGTATATTTTTATCTCATGATTGTCCATCTCTATGTGGAATCAGTTCTACTCTCTGCTGTACAATAGTCCATATTGCATATGAGGAATAGTGACAAAAGTTGGACTGGACTTTTGACTTCACTGATAAGAAACTCTCAAGTAAAGTATAATTCATCACTTTCTCTTCAATTTATGCTTAAGAGAATTGTCTAGAACACTGTGATACAAAGTAATTTGCCTAGATAACAATACTATTTTGTTTCAGAAGCAGGTTTTTCATGACTTTCAGATATATTTTCTATATTGTAATTCATATTATCCTGTAAAAAAAAAAAAAAAAGAAGCAGTGGAGTATGGTGAGAGTTTAGCAATGGAATTGGGAATATTTGGGTTTAAGTATAACTTCTGTCACATTTTGATTATGTGATTGGGCATTATCAATGTCCTAGGCTACTTTTGAAATCTAACATGCACAATTGTTGTTAATTCCCATGGGTTCCATACATCATTGAAATCAAGATTTCATTCTTATTTCAAACCTCTGCCAATGAAAATTATAAAACTATGTACCAACTACATACCAGAGTCTACTAGGTGGTATGGTAGGTAGAGCACTACAACTAGAGTCAGAAAAGATCTTAGTTCAAATCTAGCCTCCAGCACTTATTAACTTATTAACTAGCCATGACACTTTAATTCTGACTCCGTTTCCTCATCTAAAATGGAGGTAGTAATAACATCTACATCCCAAAGTTATGAGTAACAAATGACCATATTTATAAAGCACTGGACAAAGTGCCTGCTACCTTTTAGCCACTTAATATA
The DNA here is from genome assembly GCF_048593235.1 of Sminthopsis crassicaudata. Taxonomy (NCBI): domain Eukaryota; kingdom Metazoa; phylum Chordata; class Mammalia; order Dasyuromorphia; family Dasyuridae; genus Sminthopsis; species Sminthopsis crassicaudata. The sequence goes on from NC_133621.1 coordinate 215,645,773, forward strand.
TATTTCCTTGCTTCTTTTTCCTTCTTTCCTAAGTAAAAATCATTTCAATTTGATCTAAACAATTGCCTAGCCTCTCAGAAACTGCATCCTCATTTGTAAAAGAATAATGTTTTCACTTGCTCTACCTTGCTTACAAAGATGTTTGAGTTAGGTAATCAAGCAACAGACATCAAGTATCTGTGTTCCAACCATTGTATTAAGAGCTGAGAATTTAAACACAAAAGTAAGAATTACTGCCTTCAGAGAGCTTATAGATGAAAATGGAAGAAAACATACATATATGTATGTGTTTCTACATAAGTGTATAGAAATTTAGGGTGCTATGAATTAAGATGATCAGGAAAGGCTTCCAGCAGGAAGAGATGCTTAAACTGAATTTTGAAGGAAGCCAAATATTCCAAAATGTACAGGTGAGTAGGAAGAACATTCCAGGTAAGGGGAACAAAAATATAAAAAATAGAACAAATAAGGGAAGGAGAAAAATATGTAAGAAGAGTAATATATGTATTATTCTTTGCTGATACCCAGAGGAAAATTGGCTACTACTCTACCAAGTTAAGGTCAGGAGCAAACTCAAGTGGCTCCATTTATAGTTCTATCCCTTTATAAACCCTACTGATATGTTTCTCAACCATTTGGTTTCACTTGTCTTTAGTAAAGTCATTTATTAAAATGGTATTATTGGAATAATTGATACAAAATATCCATCCCCACCACCACCACAACCACCTTCCCCCAAAACAAGGAAAACTTCCATGATACACAGATTTTCTAAGAAGAGTGATAGTGAGGCAGACACATAGGATATATATGTGGTAAAGGGATAACTCACAAGTCCTCTTATGTTACAGCCCCAAAGTAATTTCTTGAGTTCATAGACAACATTTTTCTTTAGTTCAAAGCTTCATAGCCCTTACAGGTGTTCCTTCTTGAGAGTTACTGTCTTTTTTTGCATGTTTTTGTCCTTGATATGTTACAGGATCAGTTTCTCTAGTATGCTCAATATAAGGGAGGAACAAGGAAGGAGACAGAGAAAAACAAAAAGAGAAAGACACAGAGACAGAGACAGTGATAAAAATAGGCAGAGAAAGACAGAGACAGAAACAGAGACAGTAAGAATTTTGAAGCGTTTTTTTTTTTTTTTTTTAAGTTCTGGTTCTAATTCTTGAACTGGAATCTTTAGCCTATGAACTTGGAGTCTTCAACATTTTACTACTGGCTGAATTCCAAAATTCCTCCAGTTATTGAAAGTACCTAGAGGCATAGTTTGCTTATTTGTCTAGCTCATCAGCTGTCCCCTTCTTGAATCAATACAAAAGCTCCAAACCTTATAAAGAAACCATAAGAAGTAATTCATTAAATAGTACTTTTAATGATTCTAAGGTTTTCCCTGACACAAAGGTCAGTCCTTTATAAGACTAACATTCCACATTTAAAACTGCATCATGCCCTTACACTAATTAATGGGACTAACTATCCACTAATTATTATTCTATCTAGATAAAAAATTGATTTTGTGAAACAAATATAAATTATCATTATATATTCAATCAACCAATAAACATTTATTATGTACCTACTTAATGCCAGAAATTTTGCTGAGTGCTAGTGAGAAGAAGACAAAAAACAGGAAACAGTCCTTGTTCTCAGAAAGCTAACATTCTTTTTAGGAAGGAACATGCATATATATATATATATATCCTAACTAACATAGAATTAATACATACATATGTATATGTGTGTGTGTATGTGTGTGTATACCCAAAATAGATACCCAAGATAGTTAAATGTAAATAAGCAAAAGAGGGAGGAAACTATTAATTAGAAGAAGGGTTTCAGGAAAATATTTGTGGAGAAGGTGATGTTTGAACTATCTCTTTAAGAAAATGAAGGATTCTATGAAAGTGAGGTGAGGAAGGAGAGCATTCCAGTCATGAGCATGGATAATTGAAAAAAATGGAGCTGAGAAATGGAGTGCTGCAAGTGAAGGATATAAAGAAGGGAAAATTTAGATGGATAGAGCAGCAAAGTGCTAAAGTGAATAGAGTACTGGTCTTGGAATCAGGAAGACTTATTTTCATGAGTTCAAAATTAGCCTCAGACACTTACTAGTTGTGATGACGCTGGGCAAGTCACTTAACCCTGCTTCTCTCAGTTTTCTCCTCTGTAAAATGGGCTGGAGAAGAAAATGGCAAATCACTCCAGTATCTTTACCAAGAAAACTCTAAATTGGGTCAGAAACATTTAAATGCAACTCAAACAAAGCATAGGAGAGGAATGGCCTATAATAAGGAAAAGAGTAGTGAGTAGTTTTACAAGTTGAACAAAAGCATCTGTATGTTATTCTAGAGGGAAAAGGGAGCTACTAAAAAGCATTGTAGGAGAATGACACAGTCCAGTCTACACATAAGGAAAATTGCTTTTATATGTAAAGGATGAAGTGGAACAGGAAATAAGGAGACCAATTTAGAGGGCATTGCATTAATTTAGGTTTGAAATTATGAGGGTGTGATCAAAGAGTTGTGAATAAAAAGAAATATCAAAATTTGAAAAGTATAATAAATAGCAAAATTTGGAAAGTTATTGCATATTATTGCATATTGAAAGAACATGAAAAGGAGGCAGAACCAAGATGGTGGAAAAGATATACGTTTCTTTCTGAACTTCTCTTATAACTACAGACTAATTAGTTCTGGATTAGCAGAATCCATGAATGTTGGGAGTACAGCAAATTATCAGAAGATAATTCCAAAGATAGCCAGAAAAGGTCTGTTTCAATTGGGCATAGAAGGAAGCAGGCAAAGTGCAAGTAGACTGAGCACAGACAACAGTGTAGCAATGTAGATCCAGAGCAGTGTGGACTCTGCAGAGCAGTTCAGACTCCACGTGGCGGAGAATCTACAAGGAGGAATCTACAGTTACTCCACCCTGGTTGCAAGCCAGTAGATCAGCAGAGAATATCCAGTTATCAAACATCCAATACAAACACAAAGTGTAAATGGTGAATTCTGAAACACCAGAATCTCATGAGACCTCACCCAGCACGAACTGAGTGCAGCCACTGCTACTTGTAGAGGAAGTTTGGACAAATTACCTTGCCCTAAAAAAACAAATCTCAACTTTAAAAAATGAATCAAAAAAGCAAAAAGAACTCTAGCCAGAGATAGTTTTTATGGTGAAAGAGAAGAACAGATTCCAAACCCTGAGGAGACTAAAAGCAGATCTCCAGATGAAGCCTCAAAAGGTCATATATCCTGGTCTCCATCATGCAAGGCTCTCCTGGAAGAAATTAAAAAAGGATCTTAAAGTTAGAAAATTAATGGGGAAAATAAATGAAAACCTTGCAAGAGGGTTTGAAAGAGGCATATAACTCATTAAAAGATAGATTTGATAAAATGGAAAAAGAAAAAAAAACTCCCTGAAAAATAGAATTTGTGAAATGAAAAAAAAAAAAAATTCATAGAACAAAACAGCTCATTTAAAAATTCAATTGGACAAATATAAAAAGAATTAAAAAAAAGTAAATGAAGAAAATAATTGACTAAAATTCATAACTTAACAAATTTAAATGAATGACTCAATAAGACAAGAATCAGTCAAGCAAAACCAAATGAATGAAAAAATAGAAAGAAAAAATCTAAAATACTTAATTGGGAAAACAACTGAACTGGAAAATACATCTAGGAAAGGCAATCTAAGGATTATTGGGCACCCTAAAAACCATGAAGAAAAAAAGAGTCTAGACAAGATTTTTTCAGGAAATCATCAAAGGGAACTGCCCCAATGTCATAAAATCAGAAAGTAAAATAGCCATTGAAAGAATTCATGGAACAACTCCCGAAAGAGACCCCAGAATTAAAATATCAAGAACTATTATAGCTAAATTTCAGAACTATCAGACCAAGGAAAAATGTTAAAAACACCCAGAAAGAAACAATTCAAATAACAAGGAGCTACCATAAGGATTACCGAGGACCAAGCAGCTTCCTTCCACCTTAAAAGTGGAAAGGCCTGCAATCGGATATTCTGAAAGGCAAAGGAACTTGGAATGCAGCCAAGAATAAATTACCCTGCTAAACTGAGCATTTTCTTTCAGGGAAGAAGATGAACATTCAATGAAACAAGTGAATTCCATTTATTTCTGAATTAAAGACTAGAGCTAACAAAAAAATTGACCTTCAAGAGAAGCATAAGAATGTAAAAAGAAAAGAACTCTTGAGAATTATATTTATTTTATAAGTACACATAGAGAGTGTATGTGTAATTTGATTTTACTGTTATAATATAAAAAAGAAACTAGAGGTGGAAAGGGGATTGTACTGGAAAAAGGGGAAAGTGGAGGTAAAATGAGGGAAATTACATCTTAGGAAGAGGCAAAGAAAACCTATTATAATTGAGGGAAAGAAAGGAGAGTGATGAACATTGTATGAATCTTGGTTCAAAGAAATAATATTAGCTTCACCAAGAAACTTCTCTCACCTTATAGAAAAGTGGGAGGGGAAACAGGAAAAGAGAAGGGTAAGGCTAAATAGAAGGGGAAACAAAAATTGTAGGGGATAAGGTCTAAGAAAGGGGGAGGGTCTCTAAAGGCAAAAGGATGCTAGAAGCAAGGAATGCTTATAAGTAAAATACTTAGGAGGAGGGAAAGAGAAAAAGAAAAGAGAAAAGTGTAATTTGGGGTTAAAAAGATGACAGAAAACAGATAATTAGTATTTTTAGTATTTTTAACTGTAAATGTGAATGGGGTGAATTCTCCCATAAATAATAAGTGGATAGCAGACTGGATTAAAAGACATAATCCTACAATATGTTGTTTATAAGAAACACATTTCAAGCAGAATGATACATACAGTGTAAAGGTAAAAGGCTGGAGCAAAATCTATTATGATTCAGGTGAAGTAAAAAAAGCAGGGGTAGCTATTCTGATCTTAGATCAAGCAAAAGCAAAAACTGATCTAATTTAAAAAGATAAGGAATGAAACTATATTTTTCTAAAGGGTACCATAGATTATGAAGCAATATTGATGGGGGTTGAGGTCCCTTTAAGAACCCCCCCGCATGTTGACCTTTGATTTACAAATCCTGGTCACTGGGCTGTCTCAGTCCCCACCGGATCTGAGCTAACTTGGGACACCACTCACAAGCCCCTTTAGATATAAAAGAGCCAAACTGGAGCTCTCTCTTTGCAGGAGCCCTTCCCCCCAAACATGGCATCCTTCTGGCCATGCAAGGGTTCCTGCCCACCCAGCGACCACCTTTGGCCCTGGCATCTTTCTACCTTTAACTTTACTTCCAAATCCCTACAATAAATCTTTTTTTTTTTTTATCAATCTAGGTTTTTGGGCCTGTAAATTCCTTTTACAGGGGACTCTGCACCATCATGAGACTACCTTTGCGCCGACCCAAAAGGGGTTCTTCTTTCCCTAACTCTCATCAATAACTCTCATCAATATCAATACTAAATATATATGCAACAAGTGGTATAGCATCCAAATTCCTAGAAGTTAAGAGAGCTTCAAGAAAAAACAGACAGCAAAACTATAATAGTGGGAGATCTTAATCTTGCTCTCTCAGAAAAGACAAATCAAACCACAAAGTAAATAAAAAAGAAGCAAATAGATTACTAGAAATATTAGATTTGATAGATCTTTGGAGAAAATTGAATGGACACAGAAAGGAGTACACTTTCTTCTCAGCAGTTCATTGACCCTATACAAAAATTGACCATATATTAGACATAAAGACCTCAAAATCAAATGCATAAAAGGCAGAAAGAATAAATGCATTTTTTTGAGATCATGATGCAATTAAAAATTACATTCAATAAAAGGCCAGAGGAAAATATACCAAAAAGTAGTTGCAAACTAAATAATCTCATCCAAAAAAGAATGGGTAAAACAGCAAATCATAGACACAATCAATAATTTCATTAAAGAGAATGACAACAATGAGAAACATACCAAAATTTGTGGGATGCAGCCAAAGCAGTAATAAGGGGAAATTTTATATCTCTGAATCCTCTTTTTCATAAAATAGAGAAAGAACACAAATGAATTGGACTTGCAACTAAAAAAGTTAGAAAAAGAGCAAATTAAAAATGCCCAATCAATACCAAACTTGAAATTCTAAAAATAAAAGGAAAGTTTAATAAAATTGAAAATAAAAAAAAAAAAACTATTGAATTAATAAATAAAACTAAGAGTTGGTTCTATGAAAAAACAACATCAACAAAATAGATAAACTTTTAGTTAATTTAATTAGAAAAAGGAAGGAGGAAAATCAAATTGTTATTCTCAAAAATGAAAAGGGAGAACTTTCCAGCAAGGAAGAGGAAATTAGAGTAATATTTAGGAGTTATTTTGCCCAACTTTATGACAATAGATTTTATAATCTAAGTGAAATGGAGGAATATTTACAAAAACTCCAATGGGGTCACAAAGAGTCAGATATGACTAAAAACAATAGAATACTATCAGGACAGATAGGAAGAATAATGAATTATGCACTGAGCTTGGAATCAAGAAAAGAAAATAAAACAGAATACTTTTCATTTTGAAAGAAAAAAATATAACAGTGAACAGAAGAGAAGACAAGTTCAAATCAGGACTTAGATACTTTGTTGGTGTATAAATAGTTTTTCTTAATTTCCTCATCTGTAAAATGATATTAGAAGGAAATAGAAATCCATTTCATAATCTATTAACAGATTGGTGGCATAATAGAAAGAAAACCAGGCATGTGAATTAGGAAGACTCATCTTCCAGAATTCAAATCCAAACTCAAACACGTACTGATTCTGGGCAAGTCATTTAACTCTGTGTTCTCAATTTCTTCAACTGTAAAAAGTGCTCGATAAGGAAATGGCAAAACACTTCATTATGTCTTCCAAGAAAACCCCAACATGAATCACAGAGAGTTAGGCACAACTAAAAAGACAGTTCAACAACAAAGCCCATTTAAAACAAAACAAAACAAAACAAAACAAACCTGAATTCTAATTCTAAATTCTCTTCCATGAGGTTTTTTTCCCTGATTTACACTAACTTTATATTTGTATTTGCCTCTGTATCTTGTAAATTTAAGAGTTTTTATTTCATTGTGGCACTAACACTCCTTAAATGGGTCTCCTATTTGCACATTTAAACATTAAGAAGATTGTATATATTGAGTTACATCTGCCATAGTCATTTAGCAGTGATACCAACCTAAAACAGTTATAGAATGCTGCAACATATGGTTTCTTGGTGTACCACATTTAACAGGACATCCAAAGTAAATATCTCAGAAAAGATTTTTAAAGAACCATTATGCAGTGTTGATGGTGCATTAAAAAGGCTTGATGACAATACTCCAAATGTTAAGCTCTCTGAATTGGAGGAGCATTTTCATAATAACAGGGGGAAAATCATGTTATATCATGGGAAAACTCTCTAAAAGGCTTATTTCATACTTTAAGCATTATATATCTCCCCTCCAGGCAAGTGTAATAGTATATTTTTATATCATATATCACAGTTTTACACATGCCTTTAGGTTTTTAGGGTTTTAGGGTCAATTTTGAAATAATTATTTAGGTAATGAAATCTGAACAATAAAACTGAATATTTCATTTTTAAAAGAATCATGGTTCTGAAGGGGAAGAGGACTTCTGTATATTTCCTTTTAGTCAGCCTTTCTTTTGCATAATTGCATCCTTGTAGCTAAATGTTCCTTACACATTTAATTGGTTATTGAACTGGCTTCCTTAGCAGCTGCAATGTATGTGATGTGTTCAAACAGAAGGCAGTGACATTTTATCAAGGCATCAGATACAAGAAGCTTTCAGAAAACACACATTTTCTCTACCTTAATTCTGTCCAGTCCTGTATTCCTTTCATATATTTCCCATATTCTGAATTTAGAATTGTTTAAAAACACACATTTTCCATAATTTGAAGTATTATCAAGTATACATATCAAACTCTTTTGCTTGATTCCAGAAGGATAAACAAGGAACAAATCTATTACATTGACTAGGATTTTGGCTTAATAGGAGGGGGCAAGGGAGTCTTAAAAGTTAAAGACTTCCCCAAATTGCAAAGATGTAAGAAATAAAAATCTAATTGAAGGCTTAATAATGATATCCAGAATGTCACAGAAATATGTGTAAACTGAATCATTTTAAATTAGGAATCTTTTATAATATTTTCCCCCTTTGCCAGCATATCAATGTCTTCAAAAATTGGTTGGTTATTTTTCTTTCATTCTTGAAGAGAACCAAAATGACATCACCATGTTAGAATCAAGTTATAGTATGTAGGATGATGACTGATCAGACCAATATAATCTTAGAATGCTCTGCCATGGGTCACACACAAATAATCTATGAACATTTGAGGTGGATTCTCTAAATTTAAGCATTTACATTTCTTTTAAGCTACTTCAATTCTGCTTTGCTCATAGAGAATAGTACCTTCTCTGAAAAGGACACGCCATTTTGGGTGGTCTTGTATCACTATTTCCCATGTCATGCAATCAGTTCCAAAGTTCTTAAGAGAACCTTGAGAGTGTCCTTGTATACTTTTTTCTGACCACATCTTGTCTGTGTGAATTCTCCAAAAACAGTATTTTAGGCAAGTGTACATTTGTTATTCAAACAATATGGAAGCCCATTAGAGATGCACTCTGTAGTAAAGTTTGAATGCTTGGCAATTTGGATCAGAAAAGGACATTTTATCCTTCCTTATGGTCTTCAGAATCTTCCTAAGACAATTCAAATGGAAGCAATTCAATTCCCTGGCATGACACTGTCCAAGTTTCATAGTATACAACAGGTGAGATCAACCCACGTGGCTCTGTAGATGTGCTGAACAACATAAAAGATAAAATAGATCATTTTGATTACATGAAATGGGGGGAAACTTTTTTTTTTCTAACAAAATCAATGCAGCTAAGATGAGAGAAAATACCAATTGGGAAAATTGCATAATTCATATCTGACAATTTTCTGATATCCCAAATATATACAGAAAAGTAAGACAAGCATATAAGATTAAAACTCAGTTACCCAGTGGATATGTAATCAAAGTATATGAACAAACTGATAACCATGAATTCACATATAAAATATTGTTCTAAATCATTAATAATAAGAAAAACAGCTAATTAAAAACTGGTTTTTTTATCTCATACTCAGTGAATTCTGAATAGATCAAAAAAGAAAGGAATAGCCACTGTTGGAAAAGGCAGGCATACTCATGCATTTAGGATAGAACTGTGGTTATACTATGCTTTCTGGAAAACAATTTTAGAATCATGTTTAAAATGCCAATACCTTTAGACCCAGAGACTCTAATACTAACTAAATACTCCAAACATTTAAATGATAGAAACAAAGGGCCCAATACACTAATATAATTAGAACAGCATGTTTTTAATAAGAACTGAAGACAAAATATATGACCATAGTGTAGGGAATAACTAAAATATTTCAGTATATAAATTCAATGAAACATTATTGCACCTTAAAAAGCTAGGAATATGAAGAAAACAGAGAATCATTGGAAGAGCAAATGGGTACTGCACTGTCTCTGGAAGCAGAGATATGTTTGAATCCTTTCTCTGATATTTATTACTAGTAGGATCTTGGGCTAATTGATTGTCTTTCCTAGGCCTCTTTGCACTCATTTGTAAAAATGAAGATGTTTGAGTATAGCTGGTTTCAGAGAGATTCTTCAATCTTTAGATTTATGATCCCATAATACCTTCATATATAGAAAATGATATCAAGTAAATAAAATAAGAAAAATCACATCCACAATCAATGAAAACAAGGAATTTTTTTCCAAATAGAAAGTTGAGAAAAACTTTATCTGTCTTTTTTTAATAGAGGTAAGAGTTAATTTATTGATTCTTTTTTAAAATTACTTTTATCTTTAATTTTTGTTATTTTAAGAACAAGGAAAGAATTAAAGAATATATTTGGAAGCAACTAAAATAATTTTGTCACATTAGAATAGAGCCTGGAATTGGGACCTGTGATTTCATTATAATAAGAGAGCTTTACAACAAGGATACTTTAATCTAAAAATGCTGATCACACCTTTATAAATTTTAATTATAAAGAGTTGTCTAAAGTATTGAAAAGTCAAATGAAGTAAATTTGGTGTTAGACATCCAATATATATTAGAAGCAATATTTGAAATCAGATTTTTCTGACTTCAAGAACCATTTTTTATCCACTACACCATCTTATCCCCCTAAATGTGCTTTAAGTAATTAATTTTAAAGTGAGGACTCATAAAGCAACCTTCATTGTCCTGACAGTCAGTGTTTGATTTTTAGGGTTTGTTAAATGTGTTGTTAAATGTCAATTAAACGGATCCTTCAAGGACTAGCTTCTACTTCAGAATTTCTCTGTTATAGTAGAATTTCCCATCAGAAGTTAACACCTGTCTAATACTTAAAAAGTGATATACTTTTTATAGTGGTCCTTTTTGTGTCATGTCCCTGAAAGACTAAGCTATCAGAAGACAAAGATGATGTCTAAATCTTGAGTTTTTCCATGTACCTAATACAGAACGCTTTTAAATTCATTTTTTTTGGGAGGAGGGCTTGAGGCAATTGGATTAAGAGTCTTTCCCAGGGTCTCAAAGCTAGTAAAAGTTAAATGTTTGAGGTCAAATTTTAACTCAGGTCTTTCTGACTTCAGGGCTGGTTAATGAAACAAGAGCTTATTAAATGAGTGAAAAGGTGGGGAAAGGTATGGAAGTCTAAAGCCTTAAGGGTGGAATGATAATATCTACACTAGCAACTCTGTTAAAGTCCAACACATAGTCTTTATATAGGTGGGCTGGAATGGATGCAGAATAAAATAATGTTAGCCAAGGTGATATTTAACAGGCATAGCATATACATTGAGACCACTACAACTTCTATGAAAACCAGGAAGGAACACTTGAATGCTGGTTAATTGGTCTCTTGTGATCCCATTGATTGGTATTTTCAACCCAGCAGTGTAGAAAAATGCTATTTTATGTAAATGTTTATTTTTTTTCTTAAGTAAAGTGAATACATTTAAGAAAGTAATTAGAGTGACATAGAGTTGCAAGCTAGTCCTAGCTAAAACTGATCTTAAAATATTGGTGTTACTTTGTACTCAGTACATTTCACTTTGTCTAGTTTTATAAGTTTTTACAAGTTTCTGAGAGCATTTCTTACAGTACAACAGTATTTTTTGAAATTTTAATTTTCACTATCATGTATTTTTCTTTTGTCCCACATCAAGTGCTTACCATGTGTCAAGCACTGTGCTGAATTTTGGATTTACAAGTAAAGCAAAAGGAAAGATAACTCCTGCCTTTAAGGAGCTTACATTCTAATAGAGGAAGATCACATGTCAAAGTGGAGGAGGAAGAGGAGAAAATGAAAAAATCCTGGAGATTATGAAGGTGAATAGGATTAAAAGTGAATATAGCTGGTGTGGATACTTTCTGAAATAGTTGTTATTTACATGACCCACTTTATAGAACTTAAGGCACTATATATATACTAGTTATTCTTCTTCTTGATCATCATCATCATCATCATTAACTTTGTCATTTTATAAGGCTAATCTACAGTCAGAACATTTCTAGGGGAGCAAACATTAACAGGAGAATGGCTCAATTATTTGTTTTTATTATACATGTATATTCATTTTAAAATAAAACACATTTCCTTAAGTGTAACGTGCTCTCCTGGCAGTTACAATTACTAGTCTGTCCTAGACCCACCAGAGTACCTTTGACCACTGCGCTTAGCAGTGTGAACTCTACCCGGCTCGTCTCCTCTGACGCCTTCAAAGGTCTCTGGCCACAATCTCTTGAATCTATAGCTTAATAACCAGTAGTGCACTCAAGAACAGCCACATATAATCTTAAAAGCCTTTATTATACCTACTCACATAATGCCCTGACTAATGCCCTGACTGATGCCCTGACTTGTTGGTTCTCGAATGAACACCTGGTCAGAAGACCCACGTGTTCACTACTAAAATCCTTACCTCTTTTGGCTATCCATCTTGGCTTGGCCACCCAGGCTAGGGAGCCAGGGTGAAGAGCGCCAGGTAAAAGAGCGCGACTGCTGCCTGCTGTGGGCTTACATAGGGCCTGTGAGGTCACACACACAGCCAATCAGCGAGAGAGTCACCCATTACGAAGCTATCTCAAAATGGACAGGATCCCACCTACAAGGCAGTCCTAATATCCATAGAAATTACTTCCGGCCCACTCAATCTCCTGATGCACTGTGGCGCCCATTTAAAGGGCTCTTACACTTAAGAATCATGTTGGGAGAGAAAAATCAGAACAAAAGGGGAAAGCCACAAAAGGAAAAAAAAAAAAAGAAGAAAAAGGAAAAATGTGAACATAGTATGTGTTGTCTTTCTTTCTTTCTTCCTTCCTTCCTTCCTTCCTTCCTTCCTTCTTTCCTTCCTTCCTTCCTTCCTTCCTTCCTTCCTTCCTTCCTTCCTTCCTTCCTTCCTTCCTTCCTTTCTTTCTTTCTTTCTTTCTTTCTTTCTTTCTTTCTTTCTTTCTTTCTTTCTTTCTTTCTTTCTTTCTTTCTTTCTTTCTTTCTTTCTTTCTTTCTTTCTTTCTTTCTTTCTTTCTTTCTTTCCTTCCTTCCTTCCTTCCTTCCTTCCTTCCTTCTTTCTTTCTTTGTTTCTTTCTTTCTTTGTTTCTTTCTTTCTTTCTTTCTTTCTTTCTTTCTTTCTTTCTTTCTTTCTTTCTTTCTTTCTTTCTTTCTTTCTTTCTTTCTTTCATTTGTTTCTCCTTTCTTTCTTTCTGAGGCAATTGGGATTAAGTGACTTGCCCAGGGTAACACATCCAAGACACATTAAGTATCTGAGACCAGATTTGAACTCAGCTCCTCCTGACTTCAGGACTGGTGCTCTATCCACTTCATCAACTAGCTGCACCAAGATGGCATTTTCTATTCAAAGTTTATTGTCATTACTTGGATCACTGAACCACTGAGAAGGACCATGTCTTTTGTAGTTGATCATTGCACAACCTTGCTGTGACTATCTACAATATATTCCTGGTTCTGCTTGTTTCACTCAACATTAGTTGATGTAAATCTTTCCAGACCTTTCTAAAATCAACTTGTTCATCATTTTTTATAGATGATATATTCCATTACTTTTATATACCATAATATATTCAGACATTCCCCAAATGATGAGTATATACTCATTTTCTAATTCTTTGCCACCACAAAAAGAGCTGCTACAAACATTTTCAATACTACAATATTCCATCATAATCACACACTATAATTTGTTCAGCCATTTCTCAAATGATTTACATTGTTTGATTTCTAATTCTTTGTCACCAAAAAAGAACTGCCATGGACATTTTTGTACACATGAGTCCTTTTCCTTTCTTTTTTAAATGACTTTTGGGATTCAGATATAGTAGAGGTCTTGTTAAGTCAAAGTATATGCATGGTTTTATAGTCCTTTAGGGTGTAGTTCTAATTGGTTAAATCAGTTCATAACTCCACCAATAGTGCATTAATGTCTTACTCTTAATAAATTTGCCCCACCATTTGTTATTTTCTTTTTCTGTCTTATTAGTCAATCTAAAAGGCATGAAGAAATACCTTGGGATGGTTTTAATTTTTATTTCTCCAATCAACAATGAGTTAGAGCATTTTTTTTTCATATGTCTAAAGATAGTTTTGATTTCTTCTGAAAACTGTTCATATTGTTTGATAATTTATTAATTAGGGAATTATTCTTACTTTTATAAATTTTATAAATCAATTCTCCTTATGTTTAAAAAATGAGCCTTTATCAAAGAAATTTACTTCAATTTTTTTTCATACTTATGATTGCTAAACTTATGTCCCTCCATCTAACACATCTGTTCATTCTATTTTTTTTTATTTCCTTTCACCCTGTCCTTGATCAAAAGTGTTTTCCTTCTAATTGCTGATTCCCCTTATCTGCTGTCCCTTCTCTCACACCTTCCTCCTTCTTTTATCCCATTCCACTCCTACTTTCCTGAAGAGTAAGATAGATTGCAATACTCAATTGTGTATGCAAGTTATTCCCTTTTTGAGTCAATTCTGATGAGACTAAGGTTCTTCATCTCCCTACTCTTTTCCCCCTTTACTGTAAAAGCTTTTCTTGCCTCTTTTATATGTCAGTTTATTCCATTCTATTTTCTCTTTCCATTTTTCTAGTACATTCCTTTCACCTATTAATTTAATTTAATTTTTTAAGATATTATCTCTTCATATTTAACTCAAACCTGTGCCCTCTGTCTATATATACACACTCCTAATTACTCTAATAATGAGAAAACTCCTAAGAGTTATAAACATCATCTTCCCATGTAGGAATGAAAAGATCTTATCTTATTAAGTTCCTTGTGATTTCCCTTTCCTATTTACCTTTTTATGTTTCTCTTGGGAATTGTATTTGGAAGTCAACTTTTCTACTTTGCTCTGGTCTTCTCATCAAAAATGATTGAAAGTCTTCTACTTCACTTAATATCAATTCCTCACTGCCTTGTACTCAGTTTTGCTGGATTGGTGATTTTTTGTATATAATCCTAGCTTTTTTGCCCACTAGAATATCCTTTTTCAAGTATTATTATACTTTAATGTAGAAACTACTAAATTTTGTGTTGTCGTGATAGTAGTTCCATGATACTTGGATTGTTTCTGGCTGATTGCAATATATATTTTTTTTCCCCTTGGGAACTCTGAAATTTGGCTATAATATTTCTGAGAGCTTTCATTAGGGATTTCTTTTAGGAAGTAATTGGTGAATTCTTTCAATTTCTATTTTGCCCTTGGGTTGTAGACTATCAGGACAATTTTCCTTGATAATTTTTTGAAAGATGATGCTTATATTCTTTTTGTTTGTTTGTTTTTTTGATCATGGCTTTCATTTACTACAATAATTTTAAAATTATCTCCCCTGGATGTATTTTTCAGGTTAGTTTTTTTTTTTTCCCAATGAAAAATTTCTCATTGTCTTCTATTTTTAAAAAATTCTTTTTGTTTTGTTTTATTGTTTCTTGATTTCTTACAAAATATTAGTTTTCATTTATTTAATCCTAGTTTTTAAAGAATTATTTTCTTTGGGAGCTTTTGAACATGCTCTTACATCTATCCAATTCTACTTTTTAAGAAAGTTTTTTTTTCAGTGAATTTTTGTGCTTCTTTTTCTTTGACCAATTCTGTTTTTCAAAGAGTATTCTTTTACTCATTATTTTTACAAAAATATTTTACCACATGACCAGTTTTGTTTTTAAGGTTTCTTTGCCTTTTTTCCTTGACTTTGGAGCTCTGTAATTTGGCTATAATATTTCTGTATTTCAATATATTTTGTGTATTCTTTAACAAGTTGTTGATTTATTTTTCATGATTTTTTGCATCACTCTCATTCATGTACCACTGTTACAAAATTTTCTTCTCTCTTATTTAATTTTCAAAATCATTTTTGATCTCTTCTATAGCCTGAGACTAATTCATAGTTTTCTTGGAGGCTTTGGATATAGGAGTTTTGATTTTGCTATCTTATTCTGTGTGTTTGGATTTTCCCTCTCACCATAATTCCTTTCTGTGGTGAGGATTTTTTTTCTGGTGTTTACTCATTTTCCAAGGGTATTTTCCCATCCTATATCTTGAATTTTAACTCTTTGTTAAAAGATTCTACTTCAGAAGTAGAGGGTGTACTGTCTCAAGCTTCAGACTTTTGTATAGCTCTTTTCAAAATACTTTCAGGAACCTGTAAATTTTCAGGTCTTCCAACGTGGTATGATTTAAAAGGAGGGCCTTTAACTCCTTCTGGTTTGTGCTTTGGTCTATGAGTGATGACAAGCACAGTTTTCTACCCTAGAACTATGAGGAGAGACCCTGCTTCACTGACACTTCAAGCTCTGATGTGCTAATGCTCTTCATTTGCGACTGTCATTCAGAACACTCCCTATCCTTATGAAACTTAGTAACTAACAGAAGAAGTTATGTTTGGATAAAGAGAAAAATAGATGGATGGATAGGTAGATAGATAGATACTTAGATCATATGTAGATAGATCTTTCAGACTATTTTTAACATATATGCATATATATATCTTTGTAAATCTATCTGAATATAAACACATACACATATATAAACTTATAAAATAGCTACAAAATAAGTAATGGATACCAGAAAATTTGAAGAGGATGCTATTAGAACTTATGAACATCAAGAAGGAGTTCATATGGAAGGTAGTGCTTAAGAAAATAAGATTTTCTAAGAGCTAAAATTGAAAAGAGTGAATTCTGTGTTTGGGACTTACTGGTGTAAAGGCACAAAGATAAATGGAGACCAATGTATTAAGAATAATAAGGAAATGGGCTTGGCTAAGATTTGTTTTGTAAGCAAGGAAGAAAAGTATAATGAGACTAGAAAAAATGAGTTGAGAACAACTTGTAAAGTATTTGAACATAAGAAGTTATATTTGATATTATATATAATAAGGAACCATTTTACTTTATTGGTTTGAGGAGTGACATGTTCAGGTTTTTACTTTTGGAAGACTTATTTAGCAGCTGAAAAGAAAAAAAAAATCAGAGAAAGGAGATCCTTGAACTAAGGAGATCAATTAGGAGGCTGCTGCAATAATCCAAGCAAGAGCTGATGAGGGGTTGAAATAGAGGAGTAGTTTTGTGAGTGGAAAGAAGGTAACAGATACAATTAATACTAATGAGGTACAACTGATAAAGTCTGGCAATTAAATGAATAGATTTCATTTATGGGAGTGAGTCAAGAATGTCGCTGAGAATATGAACCTAGAGTGCTAGAAAGATGGTGGTTTCCTTTTCATAAGAGATGAATGATGAGGGAGTGGGGAATTAATGAATTCAGCTTTAGACAAGTTGAATAAAAGATGTCTATTAGACATACATTTTGAAATGTCTATTTGGTTATTGGTAACATAGGATGAGAGTTCAGGATTGATATTAAGACTATAAATGTAGATCTGAGTGTCATCAGGAGAGATGAAATTATACCGATGTAAGTGGATGAGCTTATCAAGTAAGGGCATAGAGAAAGAGGAGAGGGACAAGAATAGAATCATAGGGTATACACTATCACCAGCAAAGGGATGGTTATGGGTGCTGATCCTGCAAAAAGACTGAGATTAAGCACTCAAATAGGTAGAAGGAGTACCAAGAGAGAGAATAATTATAAAAACACAGACATGAGATAATATTTAAGATAGGAGTATAGCCAATAGTGTCAAATGCTGCAAAGATAAAGGATTAAATGGAGAAAATGCTTTCAGATAGGGCAACTAAGATATTGCTGATACTAGAAAGAGAATTTTTAGCTGAGTGATGATGTAAGAAAGCAGATTATAGAATATTTTAAAAAGAGGGTAATAGAAGACAAAGTAAAAGAGAAGTAAAAGGTTTTTAATTGAATGTGTTGAACTATATCATTTCTAAAGTCTACTTATGAATCCTATGATAATTCAGAAGCCTATGATTAGAGCTTCTGAAGTAATGAATGATTGTAAGTGAGAACAAACAAATCATTTCTCAAAAAAGAAAGTGAGAGTTGTTGACAGGACTTTTAGAGAAAAGGTGCACTATTCAACTTTTGAAGCACCCGTAAACTATTACAACTTTTCTAATTAGTAACTGAAAATATATCCTAACATTGACTAAACAATGCCTACTACTTGGACTATCAATAATATTATAAAGCATACCTTCCATATACCACACACAAAAAATGTAATACAAGAACATTTTAGAAATATATTGACAGAAATCAGTCAATAAATATTGATTAAGCATTTAATATGTGTCAGATACTGTGTTAAATGGTGGGGATTAAAAAAAGAAACTGGGAGATATTTCATTCTTTCAAGGCACACAGTCTAATGGAGGTGTAATAAAATAGATAGCCATCAAATTAAAACAAACAAACAAATGAATTAAAATATCACTTAGAGGGGCAGATTTAGAGAAACCTGGAAGAAAGCTTAATGAACTGATGGAGAGTAGAATGAGTGGAACTAGGACAATTTCTGTAATAACTATTATAATATAAAGGAAAACAACTTTTACATACATAAAAGTTTTGATCAATGCAATGACTTATCTTTAGAAAACTGACATAAAATCCTATTTCTCACTTCTTAGAAAAAAAGGCTAGTAGTTCAGAGAGGGGTACATTTTCAGACAAATGATATAGGCATTTTTAAATTTAGTTTTCATTGCTCTTTTACAAAATAGGAATTCTCTTTATTTAGATGGCATGATGGGCATTAATATTTATGCAAAAAGGAAAAAGTGGGGTGTCAATGGAATATTTAAAATGGTGCCTAGGGACTGAACTTGAAATTGTATTGGTATAAGGAAGTTGTGAAGAAGCTTCTATTAATTTAGGCTGGCATCTTTTCTCCAACATATTTTTTTTTCTTTCCCTCCAAAATTATTATGTATTTAAAAATAATTCTAAATTATTTCTCTCCCTCCCATACTTCATCCACCCACTGAGAAGAAAAGAAAGGTAGTATTAATTATATATGTAAAGTTATGCAAAACATTTATATATTAGCTATGTTGGGAAAAAAGCAAGAAAAAAAGTGGGGAAAATAATATTTCAAACTGTGTTTCAATCACCACCATGTGAGCCCCTCCACCAATTTCTTGCATTTTCTCATTTTGAGAGTCTGGATTTTATGTTTGAAAATTTTTAAATTAATTTAATCACAGTCACCTGTTTTATTCTCCATGATCCTTTCTACTTCTGGTCACTTATTCATAGCTAAAATATTTTGTTCTTCCTTAATTTGTTCAAGATATCACCCTTTCAGTCTAAATTACCTATTTATTTTGATTTTACCTTGGTATATGATATTAGATATCTGCCAAATTACTACTTTCTACCAAATTGTTTTTAAGTTTTCCCAGCAATTTTCTCAAACATTGAGATCTTGTCTCTAAAGCTTGGATCTTTGGTTTTATTAAATCTGATGGTGGGGCAGTTAGGTGGCGCAGTGGATAGAGCACCAGCCTTGAATTCAGGAGGACCCGAGTTCAAATCTGGTCTCAGACACTTAACACTTCCTAGCTGTGTGACCCTGGGCAAGTCACTTAACCCCAGCCTCAAAAAAAAAAAAAAAAAAAAAAAATCTGATGGAATTGTCATTTACTACTTTGTATTGTGGAGAGTTACCTAACACTATGCCAGGAAAATGAATTGCTTCTATTTGAATTATCTTAGGAAGATTCTGAAAATTACCTAGCAGGATAAGATATCAACCACTAAGGTCCTTTCTTGAAATAAACTGCTAAAATTAAGACAATTCTGAGATACCACTACACACCTGTCAGATTGGCTAAGATGACAGGAAAAAATAATGATGAATGTTGGAGGGTATGTGGGAAAACTGGGACACTGATGCATTGTTGGTGGAGTTGTGAAAGAATCCAACCATTCTGGAAAGCAATCTGGAATTATGCCCCAAAAGTTATCAAACTGTGCATACCCTTTGATCCAGCAGTGCTACTACTGGGATTATATCCCAAAGAAATACCAAAGAAGGGAAAAGGACCTGTATGTGCCAAAATGTTTGTGGCAGCCCTTTTTGTTGTGGCTAGAAACTGGAAAATGAATGGATGCCCATCAATTGGAGAATAGTTGGGTAAATTATGGTATATGAATGAAAGGGAATATTATTATTTTGTAAGAAATGACCAGCAGGATGAATACAGAGAGGTTTGGAGAAACTTAGATGAACTGATGCTGAGTGAAATGATCAGAACCAGGAGATCATTATACACTTCAACCACGATACTATATGAGGATGTATTCTGATGGAAGTGGTTACCTTCAACAAAGAAGATCTAATTCAGATCCAGTTGAGCAATGATGGACAGAATCAGCTACATCCAGAGAAGGAACACTGGGAAATGAGTGTAAACTGTTTACATTTTTTTCTTCCCAAGTTATTTTTACCTTCTGAATCCATTTCTTCCTTAACAACAACAACAACAACAACAACAAAATCTGCACACATATATTGTATCTAGGATATACTATGACATATTTAATATGTATGGGAATGCCTGCCATCTAGTGGAAGGGGTGGAGGGAAGGAGGGGAAAATTTAGAACAGAAGGGAGTGCAAGGGATAATGTTGTAAAAAAAAATTACCTACACATATGTACTGTCAAAAATGTTATAATTATAAAATTAATTTTAAAAAAGAAAAAAAGAAATAAACTGCCAAGAATTCATTCTACTGCAGAGAATGAAGAACAACATTTAGCCCTTATGTACCTAATCTATTCTACTAATCCACCAGTCTATCACTTAGCCAGATTATTTTGGTGATTTAATATTGTTATTCAGTTGCAGCCAACCCTTTGTGACTCTATTGGGTGAAGTTACTAAACAGTTTGCCATTTCCTTCTTCCACTCATTTTACAGATGAAGAAACTGAGGCAAAAAGATTAAATGACTTACCCAGGCTTAAATTGATAGTAAGTATCTAAAACCAGTTTTAAACTCCAGAAGATGAGTCTTTCTGACTTCAGGACTCTTTATACTATGCAACTAACCTGCCCAGAATTGATGATTACTGCTTTATAATACATTTCTATATCTGGTACTTCTAGGCCACCTTTGTTCATTTTTTTCATTGATATTTCATTAATATTCTTGACCTCTTCTTCTTTCAGATGAATTTCATTAATTTTCCCCTAGATCTACAAAATATTTTGATAATTAGATAATTATGGCAATTAATAAATAAATTTAGTTAGAATTATAATTTTATTATATTGGCTCATTGTACTCATGAGTAATTAATATTTGTCCAATTGTTTATTTGTATGAAAAATATTTTATAAATGTGCTCATATAGTTGAATGTCTTGGCATTTAGACTCCCAAGTACTTTACACCATTTGCAATTATTTCAAATGGAATTTTTCTTTCTATTTCTTGCTTCTGTGTTTTGTCAGAACTTGAATGTTTGGTTTTATTAAATCTGATGGAATGGTCATTTACTACTTTGTATTGTGGAGAGTTTCCTAATGCCATGCCAGGAAAATGAATTGCTTCTATTTGAATTATCTTAGGAAGATGATGAAGATTACCTAGCAGGATAAGATACCAAACACTAAGGTCCTTTCATGAACTTTTTTTCTGTATCTAGTGAGGTAATCACATGATTTTTGTTGTTATTTATATAGACAATTATGTTGATTATTTACCTATTATTGAACCTGTCTAGAATTCCTGGTATAAATTCCCACTTGGACATAGTGATATATCGCTATAGTCTTATTGATAATGTTTTATTTCAATTTTATGTGTCAATATTTATTAGGGAAATTAGCCTATAGTTTTCTTTCTTAAATTTGGATATGTTGATTCATTATTATCATTCTCTTTAGTGAAATTGTTTATTTCTATGATTTGTTTTTTGACCTACTCATCCTTTAGGATTACATTACATTTAGGATTACACTTTTATTTTTTTCCCTGAGGCTGCGGTTAAGTGACTTGCCCAGGGTCACATAGCTAGGAAGTTTTAAGTGTCTGAGACCTGATTTGAACTCAGGTCCTCCTGAATTCAGGGCTGGTGCTCTATCCACTGTACCATCTAGCTGCCCCAGTATTATACTTTTAATTAAATTTTATTTTTTTCTTTTATCTTATATTAATTGTAATTTTGGTGCATTGCTTATTTTTGCTCTTCCTGGTTTAAGTATCAACAACATATTTGTGTCACAAAAGAAATTTGAAAGGACTTCTGCACTGCCTATTATTCCAAATAAATTATATGGTATTGGAATGAAATAGTCCTTAAACATTTGGTAGAATTCACTTGTGAATCTTTCTGGTAATGAGAATTTTTTTTTTCTTAAAAAGCTCATTGATATATTGCTTTGCTAATATGAGTTTATGGAAGCATTTTATTTCATTTTCTGTTAATCTGGGTAATTAGACAGATAGCTTGCTATAGATATGGATAGATAAATTTATATTATTCATTCATTTTGCTTAGATTAATAGATTTACTGGCAAATAATTTGGCAAAAATTTCTAACATTGGCTTTAATTTCATCATCATTGGTGGTGCATTGACCCTTTTCATTTTTTATACTGGCAATTTTTAAAATAAAATTAATGGTAAATTGGAAAAATGAATACAAGGGATAATATTATAATATATATATATATATAATAAAAATAAAAAAAATAAAATTAATGAAATAGTTTATTTTTATTGAATTTTTCATAAAAATAGTTCTTGGTTTTATTTATTAGTTCAATATTTATTTTCATTTTATAACTCTCTCCCTTGATTTTCAGAATTTCCCATTTGGTATTTAAATTGGAATCTTTATTTTTTTCTGCTTTTATTTAATTGCATCTCTAATTCATTGAACTATTCCTTTATTTTAATCATATAAAAGTTTAGAGATACATTTTTCCTTAAGTAGTGCTTTAGATGCATTCCATAAATTTGGATAATTTGATTCATTATTGTTCTTCTCTTTAGTGAAATTGTTGGTTATTTCTGTGATTTGTTCTTTGACCTACTCATTCTTTGGGATTACATTATTTAATTTCTAATTAAATTTTAATTTCTTGTTTTTTATCCTTTGTTAAATTTTGTTCCTTTATTGTCTGGAAAGATATATTTAATATTTTTATTAAAACTTTTTATTTTTAAGAGCATATGCATAGACAATTTTTCAACATTAGTTCTTGCAAAGTCCCATGTTCCAATTTCCCCCTCTTTTCTCTTGCCCTCCCCTAGCTGGTAAGTAGCCCAATATGTTTTAAACATGGTAGAAATATATATTAAATTCAATATATGCATACATATTATACAATTATCATGCCGCACAAGAGAGAAAAGTGAAGTAAAACAAAATGTAAGCAAACAACAATAAAAAGAGTGAAAATGCTATGTTGTGAACCATACTCAGTTCCCACAGTTCTCTCTCTTGTTGTAGATGGCTCTCTATATTACTGAAAAATTGGAAGTGGTTTGAATCATCACATTGTTGAAGAGTACTATGTCCATGAGAATTGGTTATTGTATAATCTTCTTGTTGCCATGCGTAATGATCTCCTGGTTCTGCACACTTTACTTAGCATCAGTTCATGTAAATCTCTCCACATCTCTCTAAAGTCATCGTACTGATCGTTTCTTATAAAACAACAATATTCCATAACATTCATATAATACAGCTTATTCAGCCATTTTCCAACTGATAGGCATCCATTCAGTTTCCAGTTTCCTGCCACTACAAAAAGGGCTGCTACACATATCTTTGCACATTTTGGTCCCCTCCCACCCTCTAAAGTCTCCCTGGATACAAGCCCAGCAGACCAAAGGGCATATACTGCTTGATAACTATTTAAGCATAGCTCCAAATTGCTCTCCAGAATGATTGGATCTGTTCACAGTTCTACTAACAATGTATTAGGATTCTAGCCCTCCCGAATCCCCTCCAACATTTGTCATTATCCCTTCCTATCATCCTAGCAAAAGATATATTTAATATTTCTGCCTTTGTGAGATTTTTATGTCCAATACAAAGCTAGTTTTTAAAAAAATGCCATATACAGCTGTGAAAAGATCCATACTCTTTTCCATGTCTATTCACTTTCTCCCCAGAGGTCCACCATATCCAGTTTTTCTAAAATTCTATTCATCTCCTTAACTGCTTTCTTGTTCATTTTATGTTTAGACTTAACTGGTTGTTAGAGGGGAAATTTAAGGTCCTTAACACATTTAACTTTTCTCTGATTTTATCTTTAATTAGGTCTATTTTTGCTTTTACTTTGTCTCAGATTATAATTGTCTACTATTCCTTTTTTAAAAATTTCAATTGAAGCATAATAGATTATATTCAAGTGTCTTATTTTCAGAGTATGTTTTTCTATTTTAAGTATATTTCTTATATATAACATTTTGTTGTCTAATCTATTCTGCTATCACTTTCTGTTTTAGAAGTGAGTTAATTTAATTGATTTCTATTTATTTCCCTCCATCCTACTTTTTTCCTAGTTTATCCTTCTCTTTCTCATTTTACCTTGTCCGTCTTTAAAAGTCTTATTTGCTTCTAACCATTGTTTTTCTTCATCTACCATCCTATCAACTCCACTACTTCTTTTTCTTCCTCAGTAGTTCAGTGATCCATGAAAATCCCAATAAACTTTGGATTGAAAATGCCATCTACATTCAGAGAGAGAGAGAGATCTATGGAGACTGAATGTGCATCAACACACACATTTTCATCTTCTTTTTATTTTCCTTTTGTTTCAATTTTTCTCTCTCAATATGATTTATATGAAAATATGTTAAAACTGAATGTACATGTGTTAGCTAAAATGTTTTACATGTAACAGGGGAAAATAATATTTTAAACAAACAGAAATTGATGTAGAAAATTATTTTTCCATATAATTGGGAAAATAAAATGCTTTTGAGAAATAAAAGAAGATATATGTGTGAGTATTTGTATGTATGTATATATATAACACACACACACATATATATATATATATACATATATACAAATGGAATCATTTTATTTATATGATAAAGATCTAGAAAGTACTCATATATGAATCTGTGACAAACTTTCCCCTCTGATGATGGGTCAATTTTTTCATGGATACCTATTAAGGACAAATGACAAAATCTGGACACTAAGTGGCATATTAGAATGGAGCTACAAGCTGAAGTAAAAAAAAAAAAAAAAAAAGATATTTTCCTGAGTTCAAATCCTACCTTAGACACTTACCAGCTGTATGAGCTTGAGCAAGTCACATAAGTGACTTAAGGTTGACTCAGTTTTCTCATCTGTAAAATGGGCTGGAGAGGGAAATGACAAACTGCTGAAGTATCTTTGCAGAGAAAATCCCAACTGGATCATGAAGAGTCAGACACAACTGAAAAATGACTGATCAACAAATGTTCCTATATCATCTTCATGATAGACCTAAGTTGCTTTTCTCCTTGATAATTCATCTCTCTTATAGGCATACAAATCTGCCAGAGATATTTATTGGTTGTGTGACTCTCGTCAATTCATTTAATTTCTCTGGACCTTAGCCTCTGCTTTCTACAATCCCTCCCTGCTCTAAAGTTATGATTTTATATGTTAGGGAATTAATTTCATAGAATTAAATAGATTTGAAAAGAAAATAAGGTAAGATTAATAGGATGAATATAAGAAAAATGAAAAGAATTCATTAATTGGCATGCTACTAATTAATTGGTATGAACTAAATTTCATTTCATTCTAAAATACTTACACTATAATTTAGAACATTTTAAGTTTCTTAAAAGACTATGAATACAGTTGAAATCATTTAAACCAGTGATAGAAACTTCTTCCTGCTAATTTTAGAGAAAATCAGGGAAATATATTTATTTGGTCTATCATCTTTGCAACAATAGTCCTTATTACTTTTGCAATTGTCTATTGATTATTCTAGAAAAATAATCTCAGGATGTCTAGGTAGAAAACATCCTGATGCAAACTTACAATCTATCATAGTATATTCATAGCAATTAGAAGAAAAAGCAGCTTTTTCTGTTTTTAGTTATAGATTGGAATCTGTCATGGTTCTTGAACCTAAGGTCATGGTAAATCTTACTTCTCATTACAGAGCTAGCAAGGTTGACAACATCATTGAACCATGCTTGAGGGAAACAATACACAGTCTTTGGAATAACCATATTGCAAGCATTTTATTTTATTTAATTGTCCTTAAATTTAGTCATTTGGATGCTTCACTGAAATTCTTATAACCTCCAAATGTTACATAGCTCCATTGCTTCCTGCTAATGGACATTTGCCTTAATATTTCAGAGGATCTTCAGTCTATCAATCTGAATACAGTACCCAATAATACAGACAACAACATCATCCATACCTTATTCATGCTTGCCACTCTTATTTATATTTTCTCAAAATCCATTAAGGGGGAAGGGAAATCTATCCAATTTAGTTTGGGATCTTTCTCTAGATTTTTTTTTTGCCATTATGTGAATTCCATGAATTCTTGGATATCCAAGGCTGGTAGCACATACATATATCAATTGTTCCTGTGTTATTTTTCCCTGAACTCTTTTTTTTTTTTACTCTTTTTTCCTTTTCAGTATATCTTTTTTGCTTATTCTCCTGTAAATTCATTATTTGTTACTAAACTTATCCAAAACCTGTCAATTGCCCTTTGAGGATCATACCAATTAATTAATTATTTTCATTTTTTCTATTAATAGAATTATTAATCTTACTTTATTTTCTTTTCAGCTCTATTCATCCAGATATTGATTTCATAGGGTCATCATACTCTTTCTTTCAAGTCCCAAAAGTTTTAAATATTTTCTTTGTGAAATGGTGCTTTCTGAATTCACTAAGAGACCATTGAGACATTTGAGCCTTTTGTTTTCCATAAGGAGAAAAAAAAAGAACTGGGAAATAATAGTTAAAAGTCTATCTAATTATAAAAATCCAATGACTTTCTATCTTGCCTTTCCCCATGGCTATATCTTTCTTACTCTGTGAATTTTGCTCTTACAATGAAAACAAAAACTGATTAAAATGAATTCCTTAGCCATTATTCCTGTATCATAATCCACAAGTTATAACATCCTCCTTAAGAGCTATTTGCTATTAGTGAATGACTTCTACTTTGATTTTTAAAAATCATTGTTTCTTTCCAAAACGGTGGAGTGGGGGATAGAATAATTGCTTTGCTACTGAAAAAGGCACTATATCTTAAATTTATGTCATCGGCACATTCAGCTTCCAAAAAGAAACTTAAAATTAAATTCCCAGAAGTATTTTATTAAATAAAAGAATAAAATTCAAAAGTGGAAAAAGAGTCCTTGATTTCTGGCCATACAAGATTCAATAAGACAGCAGTGTACATTATAGAATTTGTTTTGTTGAGCACTCAAGAGAGACTTGAGATTTCCTTCCAAGGTAATCTTCAAGAATGAAAAGCAGGTGGTGAGATTACATATCTTTTTGACATTCTGATTTTATAATTCAGAAATTTGCATGAGCAAATAGGCATAAACTTCTTCAAGCTTAGTTGGGGCCAACAGATTAGAGATCTGGCTAGGGAACACAATTAATTAAACATTTAAAATAAAACACCCCAGTATCTTGCCTCATTTTGTTTGCTTGCTTATCTATAAATGTGAGTGAACTTCTCCACAAGTGTAGCCCTCTGGATTACATGAATTCTTGGGCACCCAAGGTTGGTAGGAAGAAGAGGGAAAATTTCATCTCTCTTACCAGACGGCAGAATATCTATTTGGCAAAATTCCTGGAAACTTATAAACTCAATTAAATGTGCATATGGCCCATAGCAGGGAAAATTCTTTATTGCCAAGGCTCATCCTACTTATATGTCTCTTCCAAAACATGTCTTTGCAATAAGTCTCTTTCTGTAGCATGAATGTTATGTAGTTATATAGTAGTCAGAATGAGCATAGAACAGTGTTTGTTCTACTCTTAAAAAGTATAGAGGTGGGGGAGGGAAAGATGCCAATATCACAAGTGCAAACTCTATGGTAGTTAGGGGAAGGGAGATACTAATGCTAAGATGTCCTTTGTGGAGAAAAACAGGAGGCTTAGAGATACCTACACATAATGAGTGGGACTAGTTGAATTAATAAATCTTCCCAATATTCCCTGAAGCAGCTGCTCACTTTGAAATAATGAGCATATGGTTTCATCATATTTCATTGATTTGATCCCCTTCAGCTAAAGGAAGATTTCAGTGGAATGCAAAAACATCTATATGTTTCTCCAGTCCAATTCAAATTTTTTCTTGATCAAAGAAAAGCTGATAAGCAGGCAGAATTGAAAATCAGATGTGTTTTTTTTGTTTGTTTTTGTTTTTATTTTTTTGTGTTTTTTTTTTTTTTTGAGGGATAGGATTAATATTTGAACAAATACATTGCCATTGGCAATATTTTCATTTCTAGGGATCCACTCAAATAATCATGGGGAAAACATATCTGAACTACACATTATTTTGTATTCTTTTGTTTTCATGAAAATGAGAAGTTGTTACTGAAGAAATTTCTTCTTCTAATGGAAATCAGTATCTATGTTATGATCTATTAAAATGCTTTTGCTTGTATGATGCCTAGTACATGATAGGCACCTAACACATACTTGTTGATTCACTGAATGGATTATTTAATTCAAAAGCATTTTTAAAATGTGTTCTATATCCAGTGCTCCATTCTAAGCATTGAAGATACAAATAAAAAGGTAAGTCAATCTCTATTATCAAGGAGTTTGTGCTCAATGGATATTAGAGGTAGAGTTTTTAAATCAGATGGAAAGATCTACTAGTACTTCAGCATGCTTTCTATTATTGAACCATTTGACACCTTAATAGAGAAAGCTTTGCTTTTGGAAGGTCAGTACCTACAGGTTCTGAGGAAGCAGAGGCTGGAACAATTGCGGAAATATTTTCAATATCACATCTCTATGGGATTTATTCTCCATTTTGGTGACTGTAAAAACTGTCTGGAAAAATTAGCTGTCTTCTATGTTCTCCATTTTCAGGGATTGTGAGTTTGTCTGCTTAGGCTTAGGCCCTAGTTTTGGCCTAAAAACAAGACATGTGGGACATTTATATATGACAATTGCCACAACTCCTCCAATTATGATTTTGGGATATGTGACAGAGGCAGGACTCAAGTTCTGGCTTTCCTGACTCCTATTTATGCTAAGCCAATTTTGGGGTTTCATGGCAAAAATTATAATTTCATTAACTCTCCCACTATCTTATAGACTTTTTTTTACTTGTATGTTCCTCTTGGCACTTCAAATTTAACTTATCCAAAATCAAAGGTACTTTTAGGCTAACATTGTTCCTCTTAAATTTCTTACTTTAGTCAGGTACAATGCTACCTTATACATTCATGAAGGAGATGACTATAATAAGGACTCTCTAGTTCAGAGTTTTAGCTTAAATTGGTTCTCCTTGTCTAGTACTAAATCTTTTTATAGTATACAATCTATTTCTTGATAGGCCATTTAGGAACCCAATTCTGGTCCCATTAGGTTCTTGATTTGCTCTTCCACTTCTCACTCTTAACTTATTTGTGCTATATACTCAAGCCCCTTTTACAGTTTCTCGCTACTTAACCTTGATTTAAACAATCTGAGCAAATTTCAACCAGGACTACAAACTCCAGTTATATACTTTTATTGGCACCAATTAAAACCCACCTAATGATTTGGGTTAAAACAAACAAAAAGAAAAGGTGAGGAAAGAAAGTATAGAAATTATGTTTCTATACTTAAAACCTTACTATTTATCTTTTTTTTTTTAATGAAAAACTTTTCTTTGCATAATTAGCAGCTAAGTCCCTTTTAATTTAGCTTCTTAATTTTTTTTTGAGAAGAAAGTACTTTCATTGCCACTACTTTGTGGTTCTTCATTATAAGATTCAAGTAATAACCTTATAATTGGTCTTGTGAACTTTTCTCCAACTCATTCATTGTATTGTTGCCAGATTGATCTTTCTTAAAAACATTATGATTATTTCTTCCTTATGTTCAAAGTCTTTCAATACCTTCCTATTTCTGATAATAATATCCAAACCTTAACCTGTCATTCAAAGTCCTCCATGATCTGAACCATCTTCTTTTTCCAGGCTTATGTAATACCTGTCTATCTATGACCAGCCAATATAGATGTCAATTTCCTATATTGATTACCAATATTTTTCTGATTGCCGTGTTTTGTTAACCCAACTTTGTTGTTAGAATTCTCACTTATTCTATCTCTATCACTGAAATTAAACTATCAGCATCCTCAGTCAAGAGGATTAAGTAGATGATGACTTTTGGAGAGACATCATTACCTACTTTGGAGACATGATATAATAATTACCAGGACTTTCAACTCTTATTACATCTTATTAAGCCCTATGCTGGTCAAAAGCAAAATGACCAATAAGTTTTTAATTTTCTTTAATGGCATTTTTATTATTTTAAAAACTGAGGAAGCAATGAGAAGATTTGCTATTTTGATTGTGACCTAACTGATTTTGACCAATAACTGGCCACTGAGGCAAAACTGTAGAAAAATTGGAGGAGTGAACATTCTATCTTAAAGTTTGTTATAAAGAGGAGAAACTCTTGGTTTGATTGTGCATGGTCTGATTCACACCACAGATTTTGGAAGAATGTTAATTTCAAAGAAAAAAATAGCCAAATGTGGCCTAAAATTCAAGAGGGGAAATCAATCCTAAAGGTATGGGAATGTCACAAGAATGAAATTCTAGGGATACAAAAGCAAAGAATTCTGATGAGAAAGAAGAGAAAAGATATTCTAAAAAGATCAATGTGGATTCAAAAGGAATTCACTGATCTGTTAAGATTTTAAGTAAAGAAAAGATGGAAACAAGGTCAGATAACCATATGAATTTAAAACAGACTCTAATAATATTACCAATCTATTTGAATCTTTTGTTCTTTCCTCCAGGGAAATCATAATGAAGTAATAAAAGTGCAGTATTGGAATTCAAAGAACCTTGGTTCTAATCCTCATATTGTTATTGTATACTGAGTGTATGACTTTAAGCAAATTTCTTTGCCACCCTGAGCCTCAGTGGCCATGTGTATAAAATGAAGTCAGACAAGATGCTTTCAGAATTCCCTTCTTGATGTATATCTTACAATCCACAGTTATTGATAAGATTACTGCTTTCATATCATAAGTATAGATGCTTAGCTCTTGAATATT
Organism: Sminthopsis crassicaudata; assembly: GCF_048593235.1. Taxonomy (NCBI): domain Eukaryota; kingdom Metazoa; phylum Chordata; class Mammalia; order Dasyuromorphia; family Dasyuridae; genus Sminthopsis; species Sminthopsis crassicaudata. The sequence goes on from NC_133621.1 coordinate 215,676,571, forward strand.
TTGATTATTTTTCCCTGTCACCATATTTGATAATAGCTACATTCTGCACTGATTAAATATCTCCAAGATATCAATTTTACTTAGCTTACCTTATACTGAAAAAAAAGCTAACAATAAGGATTTTACTCAATGTATCACACAAACAGGACACATCAAACTCATTGTTGAATTTTTCACTCAGTCCTCTTGAGGTTGGTTGAGTAGCAAACATGTCATTATAGTTTTATTGTCAATATTTGATCTCACATTAGAGATAGACTTTTCTGATTTTTACTGGGTCATCAAGTATTCCATTGCAATTGAGTAGGTTATATTGACATGAGACATTCCATAATCATACACTATAGTATTAATAATAAGTAAATACAAAAAGACTATCAAAAAATGAAAGAATCTTAATGATTAGTTTGCTGAGGATATTTCTATTAATTTCCATGAAAAAATTGATAAGAACTTACAAATTAAATTAAAATATACTAATACTTGGTGACTTTAGCAAAAATCAGGGGGAAAAAGATGAGGATGGGGATAGGACTTAGGGAAAGCCTTATTCAGAAAGAAAGAATAAGAGAAATCAAAGACATAAATTAGATTTAAACTGGATTACTATGTATCAGGAATACATTTTTTGAGAAAATTATTTGTGACTATGGATAGGAAAAGAACAAAATAATAACATAAAAATGAAATATACTATAATGAACAGAAAAACAAAACAAAACTTGATTGAGATTTTGTAGTTGTCCATGAAGAGAACTGACTTGTCAAGGCAAAAATCAGAATTAGTAAAAAGGAAGAAGAAAGCATAAGAAAAACATTTGATGTATAGTTGAAGCCACTCAAATCTGAAATATTTTAAACATGTAATTGACAGTGAAAAGTGGGAAATATGAAATAGAAATTCTATTTCTTTCCTACTCATATTATTATCATTATATATAGGAGTTTAGCCAGTATAAATTAATTTCCACAAGGAGATAAAAAAGAATTCCAGAAATCATTTATTCAGCAAACATTTAACCTACTTTCCAAATGGAAAGAGATGACTGCTAAAGGCAACAGTGGGTTAGGAAGGAAATCCATTTGTCAAATCTCATGAAATAGAATGATGAACAATTATGAGAAGTATTATAACACAAGAATGAAAGAAGCAATGGAGTGTAAAACCAGTTAAAAGAAATCTTGGCAAGTCATCTAACTAAACAGTCATCCCCAGGATACTCAAAGTTGAAAATAAGATTACAAACAGAAAAAAAGGTAGAAAATATTTGTAGACCATCATACTTGGATCTTAACATCTTATTCAATATATCTATAGGAAAGGTAGAAATGGCAATATAGACAGTGAAAATGGGGAGGGGGGAACACCAAAACTGATTCAAATATAAATAGAGGAACATGCATGCTGGATGTGGCACAATTGTGAACATGCTATAGGTTTGATTTACAGGGGAGAAAAGAAACACATTTATTGATGCCTACTATGCTCTGGGAACTATGCTAAACATTTGACAAATAATCTCATTTTGTTCTCAAAACCCTGTGTGGTAGATACTATTATTTTTCCCATTTTATAATTGAGGAAAGAAAGGCAGATAGAAGCTAAGTGAATTGCCCAGGATCTCACACTTAGTGTCTGAGGCCATATCTGACCTCAATTCTTCCTGGCTCCAGGCCTAACACTCTCTGTTGTTAGCAGCCTGCATGAGGCCTAATAAAATATGTAAGAAAGAGATATTTAAATAGAATTATGATTTCATTTAACTTGGTTTTTCCCTCTAATGGTCAGATCTCAAAACAAAAATTCTTTTTGATCACTATAGAGGATCTAATTCAACCTTTCTTTCATCTGATATTAAGAAAGTAACAGTGGAGCACTATGGTTATTATATATGGAGCACTATTTGTCATTTTGACTTTGCTACATGAAGAGCCCATTTTTTCCTATCATTTAATTCCTTGATGACAAAATTCTCTCTTATTTTTATCTGAAATTCTTCCCTGGTCATAAGTTGTAGCTTATCTACAAAAACCTTCAATTACTTATATGTAATATATATTTTCTCTTTTGGAAATTGTTGCATTTCATTTTTCAATGTCATATAGCAAAATTGGTAGAATTTTAGCATTAAAAGGAGTCTTTTCTTTCATAGGAACGTTGAGGTCATTTAAAGAGCTTTGAAATTTCCGAAAAGTAATCTAGTTTATTCTAATCTTGTTTAACTCATTGTCTCTCTCTTATTATTTATCCTGGACAAAAATACTGATGGACAAGCCCTACATATTGTCAATCCAAATGCATTTCATAATTTAACCAGGAGACAGGAAGTAGTGCCTTGTCCTTTCTGTTGTTAATGGTCAGGGCAAAGTCCTTGGAATGATAATAGATCTCTTTCTGGAGGCTCTGCAATGTTTTAAGACTTTCATGAAATCAGCAAAATAATACATGCAGGCAAAAGCATATGGCAAATAATCATTCATAAGGAATCTTACTTCAACTTTGATTCTGAGCTTTTGATTGATTCTGAGAATAGAGGTTTATACAGCAGAGTCATTTCTTTTATGATATTTTAAAGCATTTTAAGTAATATTAATATGTAGATAAAATACCTTCTAGAAAGAGACTATGAAACTATGTTTTTCTCTACAAGATTGTGTGTTTTTTCATAAATAATAGAGTACTTTATACTTGGTATATACAAGGTATGTAATAAATGCTTATTTTCTTCCCTTGCATTTTGTCTTCTTTTTTCTCTTTCTCCAATCCTTCCTTTTTCCTCATCCCTTTCTTTTCTCCTTCTCTCCTTCTTTCCTTCCTTCTTTCCTCCTTGCATCCCTTTCTCTTATTGTCCTAGGGTATTCTCTAAGACTATGAAATGTGGTAAAGAATTTCTAGTCTGTTCTAATGAAATAACTTTTTTTTCCCCACTGGAAATTCCCCATACTAATAAAATTACCAGTTCAATTCTACCTCCTTTTGTACTTCTCTCCTCCCATATTATTGTCAAAACAATGACTTAAATATTTTGAAAACAATTAATATAATACAAACTAATTGAAATAGTTCCTGTTTTAACTGTTTTCATGAATTATTTATTATAATCTTGTCTAGGTTTTTCCCAGGTTGAAGCAGGAAACAACCTGCAAATTAATTTGAAATTTGTTTTAGATTCAAAAGTCTGCATATACAACTTGGTTGAAGCTTCAACAGAGCTAGATATTATAAAAGCACATACACACACAACAACAGCAACAACGGTGAGAAAAAAAAGTCTTGTGAAAAAGAGGAAATTTTAACTTCATATTAAAAGATTATTTTTAAAATATGATGTTAAGCCAATTGTATATTCTATTGAAAGACTTTTAGAGGAAATAAAGAATTATAAAATGTGTTTGGCTGAAGTTTTGGCATAAATTTTAACTGAAAAATGAGAGGGAACACTATATCTAGATACAATTGCAAATCTGAAGGTTTGGGGGGGGATATAATTTTTTGATATGAAAAAATAGTAAATGAAGCATTCAGTAATTAGCAATAGAGAGTTATTTAAAGGCATACCACAAGCAGTTTTGGCTTCATATATCTCTATATTATGATTCAATATGGATACTAAATAAAATGGAATTTATTATAAGGTAAATATAATACTATAATTGCAGTTGGGTATTAAAGAAGAAAATAATAATTAGAAAGTAGTAATAGAAAAATGAATTTCGTTCAAAACATATCAACAGAATTAGGGATGGAGTGTCACTGCATGTCAAGAATGTATATTGGGAGGAAATGTAAATAGAAATCCATGAACTAGAGAAGAGAAGCATAGGATAAGACCACAAATACATATCTACTGAAAATTAAATCAACAGATTGGAACATCAATCAATGTCTTGACTTGTTTCCATGAAGGTTTCATTTCTTGGAAGTTAAAAGGGATGACAAAGAAATTGTTCCTTTTTGTCTAATTCTGTCCAGCAAACAGGGACTGGTCATATTCACTGGAATGATGATCATTAAATCGGAAGTTGGGAGAGGAAGCATCAAAAATACTCAAGATGAGTCAAAAAGAAAAAAAAAAAAAACTAAAATTGCAAAAAATGATTTAAATTAGGTTTAATTAATTTTAATGTAATATAAATAAATAAATTCAACTTAATGTAAAATTAAATTTAAATTAGCTTGTGTTAACATTGCTTTGTGCCCTGTATTCTAGTTTCTTAATTTTTGACAAGCTTGAAAAGAGGATATTACTTAATAGGCATAGAAAACTGTCAGTAATGAAATTCTGACTATATAAAAAGAAATGATCCAAAGAAGAAAAAAAGTTGGCCTCTAAAGAGCCTAACGTGGTCACTAAAGACATTCTCAGATGACCTAGGATTTTAAAGTAGCAAGCAAAAATAAGAAAAATTTACAGAAAACTACAAAATTAATTTCAGGAAAGCTAAAGGTAAGAAAGAGTTGAGACTTTACACAAAACATTCTTAAAGCAACAAAAAGGACCTATGTTTTAGAGGATATAAGGAAGAAAGCAAATGGTATAATATTTCCATACAATAGAAATCAACTCAATTTAACTATCAATTTTCTTTTATCTTCTCTGTCAAGAATTATTTTCAAATGCTAAGTGAAATGAGCAGGATCAAGAGATCATCATACACAGCAACAATAATATTATACAATGATCAATTCTGATGGACATGGCTATCTTCAACAATGAAATAATTCAAACCAGTTCCGATTGTTCAGTGATGAAGAGAGCCATTTATACTCAGAGGACTGTGGCAACTGAGTATGGTTCACAATATAGTATTTTCACTCTTTTTGTTGTTGCTTGCTTGCATTTTATTTTGCTTCTCTCTCTCTCTCTCTCTCTCTCTCTCTCTCTCTCTCTCTCTCTCTCTCTTTCTCTCTCTCTCTCTAGTTTAATTTGATTTTTCTTGTGTGGCATGATAATTGCATAAATATATATGTATATGTATGGATATAATGTATATTTCTAACATGTTTAACACATACTGAACTACTTGCTAGGGGAGGGCATGGGAGAAGGGGAGGAAAATTGAAACACAAGGTTTTACAAAGGCTAATGTTGAAAAATTAGTCCATGCATATATTTTCAAAAATAAAAAGCTTTAATAAAAAAAAGAATTATTTTCAGACAAAAAAGAGTATAGCAAAGTTTCTGAGAGAGAACTAGAATCAAAGATTAAAGGGAAAAATTAAGAATACCTAAACACTCTAAATCAGTCCTAATATCCTTTTTATAATTAATATAACTGATACTAGTGCTTATAGGGCATTGCTAAATCATCCTTTGTGAATTAGAAGCTATTAAAACAAGAGGAACATGTCAAACAATACTAATGAAGGATTCAAAAAAATATCCAAGAAATATATGATAAGAAATTCTTTCCCAGAGCCTTCACTCCCATTGGTTTCAAATAACTTACCTTTAATATATCTAGAAGCTATTGATTCACTTTAGGCTATATATTTCTATAAATGTTTCTCTCTCTCTCTCTCTCTCTCTCTCTCTCTCTCTCTCTCTCTCTCTCTCTCTCTCTCTCTCACTTGTATTTCATCTCTTCTGCTTATCAATTTGAACTGGCTTACAATATTATATAAAGTTTTCTCCAAAATTTTGCAATCTCCTGAAAGAAGACTACCTCAAGACTTTCTTTAACTCTGTGTGTGTCTTTCTCTATGTCACTATCTCTGTGTGTGTATGTGTATCTCTCTGTCTCTGCTTCTCTGAGTCTCTCTTTCCCTCTATCTAAATTCAAATAATTCTCATACATTTATTCCAGCATTTAACATCTGTAAAACTAGGACTACTGAATGCATAGTTTATCTTCATATAATGCTATCAGTGAAGAAAAGAAGGAAAAAGGAGGAGGGATATAATTTGTAGGTTGTGATAGCAGATAGAACCAAACCTTGTTACTAACTACACCAGGAATTAGATTTCTTCCCCTTTATTGGGGGAAGGAGTACAAGGCTCAGAAAACTGTCTGAGTTCATGGAACATGATTCCTTCTCTGATATAAATTGAGGAGAAAAATAAATTATCTCAGTAGATTTTTGGGTGTTCTCATCAACCATTGTGAAGAAAAGCACAACATTCATCATCAAAGCAGTAGTAGAAGTCAAAAATGGTCATATCTATTTCATAGGGGAAAGTTTAGGAGCAAAATAGAGGACTACTCAGTGCTTGTGCACATAGTCCCCAGTTGAAAGATGAATTTCCCATAAAACGGGCCTTTTTAATCTCTCTCCAAATGATTTATCTTTCAAAAGTCTTCACAAAGAAACTCTCCCAGAAGAAACAGTTTTGCATATCACTAGCTGATGGACTTTGGGGTTAGTATAAGATAGAGGAGGAAGCATAAGTAAATATTATCTTGATTTTCAACAGAAGAGATAGATCCTGAATATTATGCCAAAAGAACTGTGGATTCCATAAGAACAAGTCAGACTAAGCTAATCTCATCCCTCCTGTTTTTTTTTTTTTTTTTTTTTTTTTTTTTTTTTGTTTGTTTGTTTGTTTGTTTTTTATCAGAGCTACTGGAATGGTTCAGAAATATATTTGACAAAATCCATTTTTAATGATATGTGAATTTAATGATAGTAAAATTAAATTCATTGATTACTGATCAAATAATACACAGAGTGTCAACTAATGTTTTAGTTTTAAATTAAGGATATTTTACAGATTACTCTTTTCCGCTCTGTTCTTTTTTCCCCTTTTTATGATCATGACTTGAATAAATATATAAATTTCATGCCTTTAAAATTTTGTTACTATTCTCAAGATAACTAATAAAATTGTTAATAGGTCCAAGATTTTAAAAACCTCAATGGATTGAAAGATTTGGGGAACCTGATAAGAAAAATAAAATCAGAAATAAATGTACATTCTTGCAATTTGGTTAAAAAAAACAAACAAACACCTGTGTTTGAGAGTAGCATAAAGAAAGGATGGGAAAGATTCAGATAGACAGAAGTTCAATGAGAAAAGAATTAGAGGTTTTACTTGACTGCAAACTCAATGTGAATCAACACTATAATGCTGGATACCAATAAAGTTAATGCAAGCTTAGAAAACATTGATGAAAGGTAGAAATCAAGAAAGGTAATAGTCCCCTATATCCTGTTGTCAAACAACATATACAATATTCTATATAATTCTGAGAATTATATTTTAAGAGGAACATTAATAATTTAGAGTGATTTCTGAGAAGATTTCTGAGAAGTGTGAACAGAATATAAAGGAGATTTGAACCTATGAGATAGAAAGAATAATTGAGCTGAAATAAGAATGTTCAAACTGAAGAAAAGATGAAGCAATAACATGCTTGTTGTCCTCCAACCTTTGCAAGAGGAAATGGGAATAACTACATTATCTCTGATTCTTTAAGGCAGAATAAGGACATGGAGAGGGATGTTCTGCAGAAACAAGTCACAAATATAATGAGTCACCTTAAAGTTCTATTTTTGTAACAATTGTATAGGTGGTGAGTTTTTAAAGATGCTTATACAGATATATTCAGTCATCCATAGCTTATAATATTGCTTTCTGATATGGATCAATAAATTATCTAACCAAATTTGGGGTGACAGGTAGAAGAGGGGTTATAAATTGGTTGGTACAAGATGATAACTCTAGCTACCCCTAGGTAATCTATTTACCTGACCTACTTACCTGTGTGCTTAAAGATTTCAGGTATCTGGTCCATGGATACAATAGAAGTTGCTGTGAGAATCAAAAATAATATATGTAACATGATTTACAAATTTTACCTCATTATGACTTATAAATGCTATCATATTACACTCACATCATCATTATATGTAATGGATTAGATGCCTAAAGTTCATGTACAATGTAGCACATATATGCATCTTGATGGCATACAATAACCATTAATTTAAAAAATGCTATTGTATTGCTAATAGAAATAATATTGTTAGGTCTATATATTAGCGATACATGCATAAACATTAGCCTATATGTAAATAAAAAAACAACAAAAGAATGAACTAAAAGACATATGTAACTTCTATTTGTTCCCCACACTAGCACAGAAATAAATATGGATGACAAAATAATAATAAATATAACTGAAAAAACTGCAACTGCCATAAGTGAATTTCAACATATGCCAATATATATGATTACTTGCAAAGCATACTTTGTATTAACATGCCATCTATCTACATATTTAACCATTTTTTACTTCCTCTGTAACATCATAAATTAGTCCAATTATAGTTGGATAATTCTAGTTTTTTGATGAGCTGCTGACCTCTATATATCTAAATTTGAGTTAATTGATGGTTTAAAAAATCTGTCATTTAACTTGTAACTGGATTTTTCTACACTTGAGTGTTATGAAGACCTAGACTGAGTATTAGCAATTTGAAGAGCTATATTTCTATCTGTGAGTATCCAAGTTAAAGTTCTAGGCAAGAAATGGTTTGGATCTTTGAACTTAGGAACTAAAGTATGAGTTAAGGTTTCACAGTGTCTTCTTCATTTAGAAAAACAAACAAACAACAAACAAATCCCACCTGTCCCAAAGAGTTTTTTATCATGAGGTAAAAAAAAAAAATCTGTTTTCACCATCCCCTTGACTAGTTGTCCATTACTTCTTTCTTATGATTTGCTAGGGACCCAAATGTCTCCATTATAGGCAAAAGTGGTAATGATGAATTGTCTTTATAATGAACAGAATAATTGCTGTTATGTAAATGAGAAGACCATTCATTCTTTCAACTACTTCTTGTGGAGTAGTTTTCTATTATTTTGCAAATTTGTATGTTTTTTTTTTAAGTGTCAAAGGCTCTTAGCAAAACTGTCACCTTGGCAACCTTCTTGGCAATGCAAATAAAAATTATATAATCATTTGTTTATGTCAGAACAATTATAAACTGGAAACATGGACAGGTAGTAGGCTTCTTCCAGATGATCTCATAGTTGAGAGATATCCTAGTTTTTAGTATTTGATGTATTCAGCTTTCTGTGATGCTAATGACTCAAAAAACAATAGACATGGTTTTTACCCAGACATTTGCGAGTTTAGCCCTAATTTTCCATATTACAGATTCTTATTGGCCAGTACTTTGGAAAGAATGAAATTCTTTTCAAATAATGATGGCACTCAGGAGATAATTGATGAATCTGAACCTACTAGAGCTATCATAATCACTTTTCTATTGTTTACACTTTCTTTAGAAAGCTTCAAGATTAAACTAATATATTCCATATATGGGTTAGCTTTTATCCCTATTCAGGCTTTAGATATTTTCAGGCTACATACTCATGCATTCCAAGAGTAAAGGAACAGGCCTCCATTTTCAATAGAAAAGGTCTAGTTACCACTTTTATAGCTCAAGCAACTATTTCACGCTATATGGATTTGTTCCTTCAGTCATGAAACCTATTTCTCAGAATGTGATAATTCATTTTTAATGGTCAAATGATATATTAAGGAAATTCATGCATTCTACAAACACAAATAGTAAAATAAAAAGCTTCTAAATGACAAGCTACAATATTGTTTCAGCTTGGACTCTTTCCATCTACCATACAATTCCTCCAAGTTAATCTGGGAGGAGGAAAATGAAAAAAGAATGAATTAGACAAGAATCAGGATCTGCATAGATTTCTTCAGCAAGTGCTATAAGGAAGCAGGGAAAACAAGATGATGGAGTAAATATGATGGCTATATTCTTGCCAGCAGTCAAAAATACGTCTAGTCTTCATTACAATGCCTCATATTCATCTGTTTTTTTTTTATTCTGTATACATCCTACTCCTGTATCCCCTCATAGATCTCCAGTTTTCTTAGCCTATACTTCCTCCAAACTAATCTAATCAAAAGAAAATTTCATGGGGGTAATCTGTTATTTTTGTCCTACCACTCAATTAACAGTGTGATTAAATATAAGGTACTTTATCTGTTTCCAACCACTTGGGTGGAAATCATTCGATGGACCCCTGAGTTCAGGTATCAATTTCTTTTTTGCTACAAATTCAAGTAGGGGGTGTGAGGGTGAGGAGAGACTATTTGACTATTTGGAAAACTCCTAGTTAGCTTAGAGAATCATGGAATCCAAAACTAAATGAATCTTAGAAAATGTAAATCTGAATATATTTCGTGGTTGTTTTCTTTTTCTATTATTTTTTACTCTTGTCACTTACACTATGTTTTATAAAATTGAATTACTTTAGAGATGGTCAAATAGAAGCATAAAGCTACTTGTTAAAGATATTGTGGAGAGAATTGAGAAAGAGTTAGGGGAAAACTAAGGGAGTCCTTTTAAGAGCCCTTCTAGTTCTGTAATTAAATGTATCATAATTCAAATAAGTTCCCAAAGAAGTATTCAACTTTTTTATATTCACTTGTCTCTTATCAAAGTCAGATTTCTTTAAAAACCAGAAATATTATACTGTATCATGATTCCTATGATGAATTCTTATTCTTTTTTCCTAATATGTCCTGAGTATTATGTATGCTTTATATATCCCACTTTATCCTATCCATTTGAAAGGGAATTACCTGATCTATATTCTTTGCGATAAATAAAGATAGATAGCATCTTAATGCTTAATAAAGCTATTGCCACTTGTTTGTCACAAAAACAACATATTTGTTACATGAAACAAAAATGCATTCATTCTTTGAATTTTGATAATACAGGCTTAGATAACATTCCAGTATATACTCCCTCCTCTCACCTCCCACCTCCAACATCCAAAAAAGATCAGCAAAAGTTATCCTTTGAAAGTGTAATTTTATTTATTCATTGCAAAAAGACAAGTTTGTCTTTTAATGAGAAATCTTTTTATCACAAAGATGGACTATTATTTCCTCCTTTGCTCTCTAAAGGAACAGAGATTGTTCCCTTCACCCATATTCTTAGCTAGCTTCCAGTAAAGAGAGACATCCCAAGAAATTTCCTTCAATTCAAAAATATTGTTGGCATGCAGAAATGTAGCTCAGAGAGAAGAAAATGTAAGTATCATGTCCATTGTCTAACTCCCATAGAATAACTCTCAGAAGAGATATTGTTAAATTAATATTTTATAAGCTTGGAAAGAGTAGATATAAAAGAGGAAACTGAAACAGTTGAAGTTATTGATAAAGAGAACTCTTTTTCTTAATAGAGTAAAGGAATCCACAGAAAATTCAACCAATAAAATGGAGAACTAGGATATTTCTTGAATTTTTGCTTTTCTAGATACTTTTAAAGCTAAATTTGAATTATATATGTAAACTATATATATTTAAAATCAACTTAGAGACAATGAAATGTGATGAAAATATAGTGAAAGAAACTCATAACAATGATTTCTAAAATAGTAGTGAATAATCAAAATATTGGCAGCTTAATTTTCTCTGCTTATGAGAATATCATTATCTGGAGTGTTTTCAATTCACATTGACACTTCCTGAGATAGTCACCATTAACAGATTTTTTTAAATAATAAAATATGGAAGATGGCAATATGAGAGATATCTCAGTGACATTTCTTCCTCTGTTAACTAAAAAGACCACAAATAATATAGAATCAGCAAAGAAAACTGTGAGGAGAGTACTATGAGTAATATGCTGTTAAATTAGTATGCTGCCAACCTCAGAAAAAAATAACTGCAGACTAATTTAATAGTAAATCTCCCCCTCACACACCCCAGCTGGGGTAAAGTGACTTGCCCAGGATCACACAGCTAGGAAGTGTTAAGTGTCTGAGTTCAGCTTTGAACTTAGGTCCTCCTGAATTCAGGGCTGGTGCTCTATCCACTGCGCCACCTAGCTGCCCCCTTTAATAGTATATCTAATGTGTTCCTCTCATTTTTCCCCATTTTCAAATCAGGTCTATGCCATCTTTGGTAGCCAGTCTTTGGAATTAGCCACTTAGTATCATTCTAAGAATATAATGCTACAAGTAAATGTCAGTGATTTTCACTCAGATCAGCCCAAAAAATTAAGAAGAGACAAGTATTGATAAGCAAACTAAAATTTCTTGAAGTTCTAAAAATTGTGTGACCTGTAATATTCTTTGTGTTCTTTCTCATTATTTCTCTACCACCAACCACTACAGGATTGTAGATAATTAATATTTTATTTGTTTCATGAATTGCTATGGACAAAAATCCATGCATTGCCAGGTGTTTAATCTACTAGTTACATACTTCTCCATAATTAGCTATGTAAGAACCCTGAAAATAGATTTATTCTGCTTGCAGGTACTATATTCAAAGCTTCTTCAATTGAAAAATATTGAGTTATTCCCATTCTAAGATGAGCTATCAGTATACATTCTTATGGAAGATTGTATCAAATTGATTTTATCAGTTTGCCAGCTCCACAGTCATAGGACCCAATTAGGTAGTGCCGTATTATTCTATAACACAAGCTTTTCAGAGCTGAACTAGAGTAGTTGTTCAGTCAAATTAATAGACATTCATTAAAAGCACTTACAATGTTCCAGGCACTTTTGGAAATACAAATATAAAAGAAAGAAAGGGGGTTTCTCTCTCTCTCTCTCTCTCTCTCTCTCTCTCTCTCTCTCTCTCTCTCTCTCTCTCTCTTTCTTTTTTTCATGGGGAAGACTATACATAATAGAAAAATGAAAACCAGAGAGAGGGTAAAAATATGAATGGACAAGGTATCCACAAGGGGACACAGTAGAGGAATTTTTCTTTTTTTTTTTTTTTTTAAGGTTTACCCATAATTTTTTTTTTTTTGTTAAACATGGTAGAAATATATGTTAAATCCAATATATACATACACATTTATACAATTATCTTGCTGCACAAGATAAAACAAATCAAATGAGAAAGAAAATAAAGTACAAGCAAACAACAACAAAAAAAGTGAAAATGCTATATTGTGATCCACACTTAGTTTCTACAGTCCTCTCTCTGGATATAGATGGCTGTCTTCATCACAAGATTATTGGAATTGGCATCAATCATCTCATTGTTGAAGAGAGCCACAATTTCAGAATTGATCCTCCTATAATCTGGTTGTTGCCATGTACAATGATCTCCTAGTTCTGTTCATTTCATTTAGCATCAGTTCATGTAAATCTCTCCAAGACTCTTTGAAATCATCCTGCTGATCATTTCTTATGGAACAATAATATTCCATAATATTCACATACTATAACTTATTCAGACATAACTGATGGGCATCCACTCAGTTTCCAGTTTCTTGTCACTACAAAAAGGGCTGCCACAAACATTTTTCCACATGTGGGTCCCTTTCCCTTCTTTAAGAGCTCTTTGGGATATAAGCCCAGTAGAAGCACAGCTGGGTCATACACAGTTTGATCACTCTTTGGGCATAGTTCCAAATTGCTAGTAGAGGAAATTTTCAAAGAAAGACATATATAGAAAGAAGAATAAAGACATGGCTAACTTGGATGCTTTTATTAATAGTAAGGTTCTGGAAGAAATCAGTGAACAAAGAAAGATCCTGAGGAGTAGCATGTACTTTCTGTGTGAGAAGTTCAGGAATACAATGAACTTCCAGGCTGAGGATGCTTCTATAACATGTTTAAAAATGTTCTGTCACATCATCCATTATGGATTTGGGTTCTAAATGTCCTCCAGTTAGGAACCTTCCTGTCAAAGAGAGGACAAAGACATGGAGGATACTCTCAGTATTTAAATTCAGCAAATTATCTTGATTACGTCTCTTAAAATTAGGGAGTAGAGCCAAGATGGTGGAGAAGGCACAACTCTTTAAGCTCCTGTCATGCTCTCACTACCAATCTTCGAATTTAGCCTCAAAAATAGTGCTTGACTGGTGAAATTCATGAAGATTAAATGTGCAATGATTTACCAGCCAAAGATAATCTGGAAGACCACCAGAGCAGGTTGGCCCTGAGGGGTGGGAAAAGACCAGTGGCAGGCAAGGAGATAGGAAAGTCTGGCTTCCTGAGCAGACCAAGGATGGGGGTAGCATCTGTGGCTAGAAGAACACTGGAAATGACCCTGCCATAGGTTGACTGCTTTGTCTTGATTGTAAAGCAGGGGACCAGCACAGAGATTAGAGCCAGAGGTACAGGGTACTCTAAAAACGCCAGAACTGTACCCCTCCACCCCCAAACCGGAAGTGACTCAGCATAGAACAGCGCAACTGTGCAGCTGCACGCTGAAGCACAATCAGGGCAGCTGCAAATCTACATAGCAGGGAGTGCAGCCTCTAATCTGCACAGTGGGGGACTCAGCCTGGGGCAATGGAATTTCCTCAAGGCAACTGTGCTTCCAGTGGCAGAGACACTTCCTGTCCATGCAGGGCTATTCAGCTGGTCAGCTGCTAATACCCACAGCCCCACAGCTGGTTTTGGATTGGGGTAGTGACACTTTCACTGCTTAGACTCTTGCCTCAGGGCAGTTGTTAATCCCCACAGCAGGGTTCTTAGCAGGACACCCCCCACAGCCATGCTGTGCACACCTGAGTCACTTCCATTGGGGAACTATTTTCCAGAGCATCCCCATACCTGGCCACTCTTTGTAGCTGGTTGACAGGCCATCCATACACCTATCCCTGTCCTGCAGAGGAAGCTGGTAAACTCCTGACCCTGAAGGCAGACTAAACTACAGGCTTTAAAAAATGAGTAAAAAAAATTAAAAGGAAGATTGATAGCTTCTATACAGAAAGAGAGCAGGTTTTCAATCCTGAAGAGACTAATATCAGACAGTCTCCAGATAATTGTTGGTCCCCAACACAAAAGGCTCTCCTAGAAGAGACTATTAAAAATCTTAAAAGAGAGCTAGAAGAAAAATGGGGAAAGGAAAGAGAAGCTATGCAAGAGAGTAACAACTTCCTGAAAGATGAACTGGAAAAGGTAAACAACTTTCTGAAAGGTGAATTGGAAAAAGTAAAAAACTCACAGGAAGTGCAGGGAAACAGAATCTGTGAATTGGAAAAGGTAAAGAACTCCCAGAAAAGTAGAATTTGTGAATTAGAAAAAGAAAATAACTCACTAAAAAAAATAGTGAAATGGAAAAAAAAAAAATTCCATAGAGCAAAACAAATCATTAAAAATTCAACTGGACATATTAAAAAAAAGAAGTAAAGAAAACTAATGAAGAAAATAACTCATTAAAATCAGAACTGAACAAATAGAAATGAATGATTCCTTGAGACATCAAGAATCAGCCAAGCAAAACCAAAAAAAAAAAAAAAAAAGAAAAAAAAAAAAAAGAAAAAGAAAAAAAAGAAAGGAATATTATATATCTACTTGGAAAAACAACAGACATGGAAAATAGCTCTAGGAGAGATAATCTGAGGATTATTGGACTTCCAGGAAATTATGATGAAAAAAAGAGCCCAGATTCCATTTTACAGGAAATCATCAAAGAGAACTGCTCAGAGGTAATAGAACCAGAAGGTAAAATAGGCATTGACAGAATTCATCAAACACCTTCTGAAAAAGATCCTAAAAAAAAAACAAAACCTCCATGGAATATTGTGGCCAAACTTCAGAACTATCAGACTAAGGAAAAAAAATATTGCAAGCAGCCAGGAAAAAAAAAAAAAATTCAAATAGTGACGCACCACAATAAGGGTCACTCAAAATCTGGCTTCATCCACACTAAAGAATCGAAGAGTCTGGAATCTGATATTCCGAAAGGCAAAAGAAATGCAAACAAGAATAAACTACCCAGCTAAGCTAAGCATTTTCTTTCATGGAGGAAGATGGACGTTTAATGAAATAGATGAATTTCATTTATTTCTAAGGAAAAAAAAAAACAGATCTAAACAAAAAGTTTTATCTCCAATCAAAAGAAGCAGAAAAAGGTAAAAGGAACTCTTGAGAACTGTATTTCTGTTGTGGATATACTCATGTATAAATTGATTTTACTGATATAACATAAAAAAGGGAAATAGAAATGGAAAGGGGATAGTATCAGAAAAAGGGAAAAGGGGAGATAAAAAGAAGGAAACTACATCCTACAAAGAGGCAAAGAAAACCTATCATATCTGAGGGAAGTTAGAGAGGGGGAAGAACATCGTGTGAATCTTACTATCATCAGAGTTGGCTCAAAGAGAAAATAATTGACATATTTGTTTTACAGAGAATTCTCTCTCACCTCATTAAAAAAAGGGAAAAGGAAAAGAGTAATAAGGGAAGGGGACAAAAAAGAGGAAGGGATTTAAAGGGAGAAGGGAGAGATACTGAAGAGGGAGGGCTGCGTGACGCAAGTGGGGCTCGTAAGGAAAGGGTTCAGGGGGGGCAATGAAAAAAAAACCATAATCCAGGGATATTAGGATGGCAGGAAATACAGAATTAGTCATTTTAACTGTTATTGTGAATGGGATGAACTCTCCCATTAAGTGGAGGCGGATAGCAGACTGGATCAAAAATCAGAACCCTACAATATGTTGTTTACAGGAAACACATTTAAAGCAGGGAGATACATACAGAGTAAAGGTATAAAAGGATGAAGCAGAATCTATTATGCTTCAGGTGAAGTAAAAAAAAGCAGGGGTAGCCATCCTTATCTCAGATCAAGCAAAAGCAAAATTTGATCTAATTAAAAGAGATAAGGAAGGAAACTATATCCTGGTAAAGGGTAGCATAGACAATGAAGCAATATCAAAACTAAACATATATGCACCAAGTGGTATAGCATCTAACTTCCTAAAGGAGAAGTCAAGAGAGTTGCAAGAAGAAATAGACAGCAAAACTATAATAGTGGGAGATCTCAACCTTGCACTCTCAGAATTAGATAAATCAAACCACAAAAAAAAAAAAAAAAAAAAAAAAAAAAAAAGTTAAAGAGGTAAATAGTACATTAGAAAAGTTAGGTATGATATATCTTTGGAGAAAACTGAATGGAGACAGAAAGGAGTACACTTTCTTCACAACAGCTCATGGAACCTATACCAAAATTAGCCACATATTAGGACATAAAGACCTCAAAATTAAATGCAGAAAGGCAGGAATAACAAATGTATTCTTTTCAGATTATGATGCAACTACATTCAACAAAATAGACCAAATAAATATACCAAAAATAAATAATCTCATCCTAAAGAATGAATGGATGAATCCTAAAGAATGAATAATAGAAACAATTAATAATTTCACCCAATGACAACGAGACAACATATCAAAATTTGTGGGATGCAGCCAAAGCGATAATAAGAGGAAATATTTTATCTCTAGAGGATTACTTGAATAAAGTAGAAAAAGAGAAGATCAACTTGCAACTTAAAAATGTAATGTTTTCTCTAAAATGTAATTTTTCTGTTGAAGGTTTCTTGGGTCTCTGGAGCAGCCTTTGTTTCAGTTCAGTAATCACCACAAGTACAGCCAGGTGTTAAAGTCCAAATACTTTATTGTCTCCTTAATAATCTTATCTCCTTCACTTGGGGCTCAGATAGTTTTCTGGGGCTTCTGGAATCTTGGTTTCAGTGGAAAAGTGAAGGAGGAGAGCCTGCCACTAATGTGGTGTGAGATAGGATGAATATGTCTGAGTCCAAGGGTTTGTGCTTCAGCCTTCAGCCTCCAGTCTTCTGTAAACTTGTCTCCCTAAATCTCCCTGGCTGAGGCTTCAAGCTTATAAGCTCCACATGGAGTACAAACCAATCATTATCTCACTAGGAAACCATTATTTGTTGTAGGATTAAATCAATGCAAACTAGATTTAACCATTGTCTTCTCAACTCCACTTAATACCTTGTTTCAAGTTCTGGCCCCATAACATCTCCTTGTAGGATTAAATCAATCATACTGAACCATGCTAAATTAGATAACTATTGTCTCTATCAATTCCACTGGCTTAGCATCTTATAAGAATCCTTTGTTTCAAGTTCAGAGTTCTGTCCCATAACAAAAAAAGCTACAAAAAGAGCAAATTTAAAAACTCTAATCAAATACTAAACTTGAAATTCTAAAATTAAAAGGGGAATTAATAAAATTGAAAGTTAAAAAAAACTATTGAATTAATAAATAAAACTAAGATTTGGTTATATGAAAACAATAGATAAACCTTTGGTAAATTTGATTAGAAAATGGAAAGAGGAAAATCAAATTGTTAGTCTTAAAAATGAAAAGGGAGGACTTTCCACCAATGAAGAGGAAATTAGAGCAACAATTGGGAGTTATTTTGCCCAACTTTATGCCAATAATTTTGATAACCTAAGGAAAATGGATGTCTATCTTCAAAAATAAAAGTTGCCCAGATTAAGAGGAAGAAGTAAATTGCTTAAATAGTCCCATTTTAGAAAAAAGAAATAGAGCAATCTATCAATCATCTTCCTAAGAAAAAATCCCCAGGACGAGATTTTATGTGTGAATTCTACCAAACATTTAAAGAACAATTAACTCCAATATTATATAAACTATTTGAAAAAATATGGAATGAAGTACTCCTACCAAATTCCTTTTATTACACAGACATGGGTACTGATACCTAAACCAGGTAGGTTGAAAACATAGAAAGAAAATTATAGACCAACCTCCCTAATGAATATTGTGCAAAAATCTTAAATAAAATATTAGCAAAAAGATTACAGAAAATCATCTCCAGGATAATATATCACAACCAAAGAGGATTTATACCAGGAACGCAGGGCTGCTTCAATATTAGGAAAACTATTAGCATAATTGACTATATCAATAACAAAATTAACAAAAACCATATGATCATCTTAATAGATGCAGAAAAAGCATTTGATAAAAATCCAACATCCATTCCTAATAAAAACACCTGAGAAGATAGGAATAAATGGACTTTTCCTTATAATAGTCATTAGCATCTGTTTAAAACCGTCAGTATGCATCATATGTAATGGGGATAAACTGGAGCCATTCACAATAAGATCAGGAGTGAAACAAGGTCACCCACTATCACCATTACTATTCAATATTGTATTTGAAATGCTAGCTTTGGCAGTAAGAGTGGAGAAAGAAATTAGAGGAATAATGAGGAAAACAAATCATCACTCTTTGCAGATGATATGATGGTATACTTAGAGATTCTACTGAAAAGCTATTAGAAATAATCCACAACTTTAGGAAAGTTGCAGGATATAAAATAAATCCACATAAATCCTCAGGATTCTTATATATCACTAACAAAATCCAACAACAAGAGATACAAAGAGAAATTCCATTTAAAGTAACTGATGATAGTATAAAATATTTGGGAATCTATCTGCCAAAGGGAAGTCAGGAATTTTATGAGTAAAACTACAAAACACTTTTCACACAAATAAAGTCAGATCTAACCAGGTAGAAAATATCAAGTACTCTTGGATAGGTCAAGGAAATATAATAAAGATGACAAGACTATCCAAACTAATCTATTTATTTAGTGGTATACCAATCAAACTCCCAAGAAACTATTTTAATGACATAGAAAAAATAACAATAAAATTCATTTGGAAGAACAAAAAGTCAAGAATTTAAATGGAATTAATGAAAAAAATCAAATGAAGATGGCTTAGCAATACTAGATTTAAAATTATATATCAGCAGTCACCAAAATCATTTGGTATTGACTAAGAAATAAACCAGTTGATCAGTGAAAAGGTTAGGTTCAAAGGACAAAATATTCAATAACTTTAATAATCTAATATTTGAAAAACCCAAAGACCACAGCTTTGGGGATAAGAATTCACTGTTTGATAAAAAAACTATTGGGAAAACTGTAAATTAGTATGGCAGAAATGAGGCAATGACCCACATTTAACACCACACACCAAGATAAGGTCAAAATGGATTCATGACCTAGACATAAAGAATGAGATTATAAATAAATTAGAAGAATATAGGATAGTTACCTCAGTGGAGGAGGAAGGAATTTATGACCAAAGAAGAACTAGATATCATTATTAATCACAAAATAGAAAATTTTGATCATATCAAATTGAAAAGTTTTTGTAGAAACAAAACTAATGCAGACAAAATTAGAAAAGGGAAGCAAATAAATAAATTAGAAGGGAAGCAATAAAGTGGGAAAACATTTTGACAGTCAAAGGTTCTGATAGAGGCCTCATTTCCTATATAGATAGAGAATTGACTCTAATTTATTTTTTTAATTTATTTTTAAATTAATTTTATAATTATAACTTTTTTTTGACAGTACATATGCATAGGTATTTTTTTTTTTTACAACATTATCCCTTGTACTTCCTTCTGTTCCAAAATTTTCCCCTCCTTCCCTCCACCCTCTCCTCTAGATAGCAGGCATTCCCATACATATTAAATATTTTATAGTATATAGTATATCCTAGGTACAATATATGTATATATATATATATATATATATATATATATATATATATATATATATATGTGTGTGTGTGTGCAGAACCGAATTTTGTTGTTGTTGTTGCAAAGGAAGAATTGTATTCGGAAGGTAAAAATAATCTGGGAAGAAAAACAAAAACAAAAAAATGTTCACAGTTTACACTTCATATACACTTCCATCAGAATACATCCTCATCCAGTATCATTGTTGAAGTGTATAATGATCTCCTAGTTCTGCTCATTTCACTCAGCATCAGTTGATGTAAGTCTCTCCAAACCTCTCTGTATTCCTCCTGTTGGTCATTTCTTACAGAACAATAATATTCCATAACATTCATATACCATAATTTACCCAACCATTCTCCAATTGATGGGCATCCATTCATTTTTCAGTTTCTAGCCACTACAAAAAGGGCTGCCACAAACATTTTGGCACATACAGGTCCCTTTCCCTTCTTTAGTATTTCCTTGGGATATAAGCCTATTAGTAGCACTGCTGGGTCAAAGGGTATACACACCTTGATAACTTTTTGGGCATAATTCCAGATTACTCTCCAGAATGGTTGGATTCTTTCACAACTCCACCAAAAATGCATCATTATTTGTTCCTGTCATCTTAGCTAATCTGACAGGTGTGTAATGGCATCTCAGAGTTAAAATTGACTCTAATTTATAAGAAATCAAGCCATTCTCCTATTGATAAATGGCCAAAGTACATGAACAGACAATTATCAGACAAAGAAATTGAAACTATTTCTAGCCTTATAAAAAGATGCTCCAAATCATTATTAATCAAAGAAATGCAAATTAATACAACTCTAATATACCACTACACACCTGTCAGATTGGCTAGAATGACTGGGAAAGATAATGTTGAATGTTGGAGAGGATGTAGGAAAACTGGGACACTGATACATTGTTCATGGAATTGTGAACACACCCAGACATTGTGGAGAGCGATTTGGAACTATGCTCAAAAAGATATCAAACTGTGCATACCCTTTGATCCAACAGTATTACTACTGGGCTTATATCCCAAAGAAATCTTAGAGAAGGGAAAGGGACCTATATGTGCAAAAATGTTTGTGTCATTCCTCTTTGTAGTGGCCATAAACTGGAAACTGAGTGGTTGTCCCTCAATTGGAGAATTGCTGAATAAATTGTGGTATATGAATATTATGGAATATCACTCTTCTGTAAGAAACAATCAGCAGCATGATTTCAGAAAGGCCTGGAGAGACTTACATGAACTGAAGTTGAGGGAAATGAGCAGGAATAGGAGATCATTATATACTTCAACAACAATGCTATATAATGATCAATTCTGATGGATGTGGCCCTCTTCAACAATGATATGAAACAAATCAGCTTGAATAGAACAGTAACGAATTGAACCAGCTACACCCAGTGAAAGATCTCAGGGAAATTAGTGTGAACCACTAAATAGCATTCCCAATCCCTCTATTTTTGTCCGCCTGCATTTTTTATTTCTTTCACAGGTCAATTGTACACTATTTCAAAGTCTGATTCTTTTTGTGCAGCAAAATAACTGTATGGACATGTATACATATATTGTATTTAACATATACTTTAATATATTTAACATATATTGATCTACCTGCCATCTGTAAGAGGGGGTAGGGGGAAGGATGGGGAAAATTGGAACACAAGGTTTTGCTGGGTTTTTTTAAATGTTAAAATATGTGCTTTATTTAAATGAAAGCTACAAATAAAAATGAAAATAATTCAAAATAGCATTAGTTCCCATCACAAATTATTATCAAGGTTCTGTGTTATTGTAATGCAAACATTCATTTGTACAGAGAGATTCTGTTATTTGTTCAAGATTACAACTAGACCCAGGTCTTTTATATTTCAATTCCCTAAGTAATTGAATGAGTGACATATTTGCTTTCATTTCCATTCTTTTTTTTATTTAATAGTTTTTATTTACCAAATATATGCATGGGTAATTTTACAACATTGACAAATGCCAAATGGAACAAAAGGTTTTGCAACTGTCAATGCTGAAAAATTACCCATGCATATATCGTGTAAATAAAAAGTTATAATAAAAAATTGCCATTTAGAAAATGAATCAAGCCATTCTCCAATTGATAAATGGTCAAAGGATATGAATAGACAATTTTCAGATGAAGAAATAGACACTATTTCTAGCCATATGAAAAAGTGCTCCAAATCATTATTAATCAAAGAAATTCAAATTGGGACAAATCTGAGATACCACTACACACCTCTTAGATTGGCTAAGATGACAAGAAAAGATAATGCTGAATCGAGGGGATGTGGAAAAACTGGGACACTGATGCATTGTTGGTGGGATTTTGAATGCATCCAACCATTCTGGAGAGCAATTTGGAATTATGCTCAAAATTTATCAGACTGTGCATACCCTTTGATCTAGCAGTGTTACTACTGAGCTTATATCCCAAAGAGATCTTAAAGAAGGGAAAAGGACTGTATGTTCTTGGCAGTCCTTTTTGTAGTAGCTAGAAACTGGAAATTGAATGGATGCCCATCAATTGAAGAATGGCTGAATAAATTGTGCTATATGAATGTTATAGAATATTATTTTTCTGTAAGAAATGAAAAGCAGGATGAATACAGAGAAGCTTGGTGATACATAAACTGATACTAAGAGAGTTGAGCACAACCAGGAAATCATTATACATTATACTTCAACAACAATACTATATGGTGATCAGTTCTGAGGGACATGACTGTTTTCATCAATGAGATAAACCAAGTCAGTTCCATTTATTCAGTAATGAAGAAAACTAGCATCACCCAGCAAAAGAACTATGGGAAATGAGTGTGAACCATAACATAGCATTTCCACTCCTGGTTTTGTTTGCTTGCATTTTTTATTTCCTTCTCAGGTTATTTTTACTTTATTTCTAAGTCTGATTTTTCTTGTGCAGCAAAATAATTGTATAGATATGTATACATATATTGTGTTTAACATATACTTTTGTCATATTTAATATTTATTGTTCTACCTGCCATCTAGGGGAGGAAGTGGGAGGAAGAAGGCAAAAAGCTGGAACAAAAGGTTTTGTAAGGGTCAATGCTGAAAAATTACCCATGCATATATCTTGGAAATAAAAAGCTATAATATAAAATTACCAAAAAAAAAAAAAACTAGAATAAAATCACCCAATAAATATATAATTGAAAAAAATACTTTGTCTTGAGTAAGGACAAGGGATAACTAACTAGTAGACTATTTAAGAGTTGTGCTCAATATTTTGATCTGATCTAAATTACCAGGAGATTGACTTGAGTCAGGCCCAGATGAGAACAGATTTTGACTCAGAAAATGTCATCTAATTGCTCCTGATGCTGTCCTGTCATAGAGTGTGGTAGGGCAGTTTGAAGTCAATCCACTAAGCATATTGTTTTTAGGAATTTCATTCCTTGCCTGTTAAATTGAAAGTACTCAGTATATTCAGGTACAAAACCAGACTCCTATGTCAGACTATCCCATCATTTTTAGGAACTCTCTTTTCATGTTACTTTTTTTTTTTCATTCCAATAATAAGCTTAACTCTATGGACTCTTTGAATAAACTCTTAAGGTACTATTAAATATTCCAAGTCAGGATAGACTCTACCTAGTTCAGAGGTTCGAGATCAAGATGCTAAAGAAATGAGACACTTATGGGTTACATAACATTTAACAAAAGAAGTTTTCCTAAAAATAGCATGGACAGGATATTAAGTAAAAATCCACTAATAATTTAGTCTGGTATATCTATATCTTCATATTTGTTATGGTCAAATGTCTGTTTAAAAGGATATGTTGATTTCTACAATAGGTTCACCATCAAATTTGAGGAATGCAGGAATTCCTGTTTATGCCTTAGGCATCTAAGAAGGTGTATTAATATTTTGAGACGTATTCCTCTGGGCCAGTTAACTTGCAAGTATTTTTCATTTCCTTTTTAAGAAGGAAAAAAATAACTGTGTCAGGGGCCTTCCTGTCTTAGCAATAAATGTTTTTCTTACCAAAGATATATTAACAGGTACAAAACTATGCTATCTATCACATCTCCCAGAAAACATATGTTCCTAAGAGATGTGCAAGACAATTCAACAACAGGAAAAAAAAAACCTTTTTATTCAGACTATCCTGTTCAAACACCAACTCAGGATCTAGATCTTCTAATCATCAGTGTATACATGGTCCATCTTCCTGGTATTTTTTGCCATTCCTGAGGGAAGCATATGCTTACAGAAATAATATCTCATTGCCAGTGAGCACCTAAGAAATCTTGATCTCTCAAGCTTATAAGATATTCACTCCAAAGTCAGGAAAAAATCTCAGTATTGCTTTTCATTTATCTAGACTCAATAGAACAAGTGGATAAGGACATGAGATTAAGTTTCAGGCTCATTTGGCAAGTATACCCATTTGTGGACATGGGGACATAAGCACCAAAACTACTGCTAGGGATAAGGGAAAAAGATGTTCTCCTCCTGTTTTCATTTGAATTAAGAAGGGAGAAAAACAGAAAACAAATAAATAACTGTAAATTAGAGGCAACCTTGTGGTGTTACCTTTGTTTTTAACCTTGTAGTAGAGGACTCTGCCCATCATTTACATAAAAAGATGATCACAGAAATTGTATTTGCCTTATGGATAAAAAGATGAGAAGTTCTGAATTTATATTTCTTCAATAAGAGTCATATTTGGATGATGAGCCCATCTTGAGAGGCTTTACTAATAAATAATAAACTACACCTTGAAATTGAATTATAGGAGAGAAAAAGTGAGCTGGACTGCTTTTAGGAAACAGTGCTATCTAGTAATGACCTCAAGATTTTCCCTGAAATAAAAATTCAAAATTCTAATACATATGATATATCATTATTATTCCAGTTATTTTCCTTCAAATTATTTGTCTCTAATTTGCATGTGTAATTTGCATGTAAACATACATACATACACAACACACACAATCATACTCATATTTGTATGTATGCATATAGGTAGACAAAAAGATGGATAAACAGTCACACACAGAGAGATACATAGATGATAGATGAATAGATAAATAATGTATATTGTAAGATCTTTGAAACCATGGGTAGTTTTACATCAGGCTTTGTATTCCTACTACCTAACAAAATACAGGGTACAAAGTGGGTGCTTGTTGATTGATCAAATATGGACGCACACAGAATCAGAGAGAGAGAGAGAGAGAGAGAGAGAGAGAGAGAGAGAGAGAGAGAGAGAGAGAGAGAGAGAGTGTTTAAAATTTTGAAAGTAGTCTTGAACTATTCCTTGGAAGGTTTAACATTTAAGCTGTGCAAAAATAGCAAATGATACATCATTTCACAACTTAAAACAAAGTATATGCTCTATAAGTAATAAATGCATGCATTTTACCTTTTTAAATTTCCTATTTTATCATAAGGCATTTTAGAGAGATATTCTATAGTTGAAAATTTTGTACAACCAAATGTAAAATATCCATGTACCTCAGCAGTTATTACTCCTTATAAGTATCATTGCAAAGGGAAAACAATTGAATCTTGTCATAATATTGAATTATTGAATGAGAGACTATCAACTTTAGCTGCTTTACTCCTTTTCTTCTCATTAGCCTCTCTTATGAAACCTGTTTTGAACTTTGTACTCAGATCAGTCTTGTTTACACTCAGTTTTTGTATGCTTTAATACATGACTGAATTACTTAATGCAGTACCTTCTCCATGATGCCCAGCTATTTGCTGTACACATTATAATAATGTTATAATATACCTGTATTATGGATAGTCACATTCCTAATTGAGTTAAGAGAGTTTACTCTGTTGGTGTATAGACTGCAGAATGGCAACTAAGAATCTTCAATGACAATAGAAAGAGTCAAACTCTTTCATATTGACAAATTTCATGTTTCTTGCATATAGATATCTGATGTCTCTTGTGGAATTTGAATGGCAGCTGCTCATTTTTGGAAGTATGCCATTTGTCATTCCATTTAATTTTCTAAGACAAAAATTTTATAAAAAGAAAAGTGAACAACTTGAAACTCTGTTGGTAACCAATTACTATAGTAAATGGTTAATAGCTGCAATTTGGAGATTTTTTTTTTAATTCCTCAAGAGTAGTAAAAATGTTAAGTGAATATATTATGTGGTAAACAATACAATTCAGTTGTCATCATTTTTTGCAAATATTTTTAGATTAAGTAGGATACAATTATTTTTTAACTTTTTGAACTACAAACTAAAACTTAACTATATATATATATATATATTTTTTAAATGTATATGGATTTTCCATCCTATTGAATCAGAAGATTTGATCTGCAGATTAAAATGTAAGCATTTTGATATAATGTAACCATCAGTTTATAGATTAGAAATATGTCATTTTCTTCATAAAAAACTTAGATAATTGTTACATGGATCTTAATGTTATTTTGATTAATATCCTGTTGTCTTCTACCTACTTGCCACTTTCTGAAACAAAAAGAAGACTTGTCCCTCTCTCAGAGCTTAAAGATGTCTTCCCCATTTATGCAAAAGTGTACTGGTTTCTATGATACTACCTTTGTCATAGCTTCTGCCAACTTTTTTCTCTCTTGATGTGTAGTTCTGGTATATATACAGGAATTTACTTTGATTTCTCTTTATTGCTGTCTCTAGAGCCTTCTAAAGCTATTTGGGGTGATAGCAGGAGAGCTGGATTCCTATACGATCTTATACTATCTTACTTGGAATTTATCATCTTTGTTATTTATAATTATTTAAAGCGTGTCCCTCATAGAACCATAGGCCAAAAAATTCATCTTCTGCATTCTAAGCAGTAGGACAGATTTAATTTTCATATAGTGAATTGTGCCCTTTTAAAAGAAGATATTGGTTAATTTTGAGCCAAGAAAGTCTAATCCTTTTTGAAAAAGGCAAATGAAAACATCTCTGGAGCTTGTCTTCATGTACTATCAGCTAATGATTAAAAAGGCAAATGAAAACATCTCTGGAGCTTGTCTTCATGACTATCAGCTTGATTAAAGTGTTAAATCATGAAAATGGCCCTGATAATGTAGAAACATTACTCGTTGAAAAAATCCATCAATTGCCTTCAGAACGAGATCTCACAAGGAAAAGCCCAAGAACATTGTTGCAAAAGTCCAAAACTATAATCCCATGGAAAAAATACTGCAAGTTGCTGAACAAAAACAATTCAAATATCGAGGAGCAACAGTCAGGATTACCCAGGATCTGGCAGTTTCTTCATCAAAGAGGGAATGAATATCATATTTTGGAAGGCAAAGGACCTAGGGCTACAATCAAGAATTTACTATCCAGTGAGACTGAGAATCATCTTTTAAGAAAGGCAATGGATTTTCTTTTTTTTTTTTTTTCCTGATGCACTCTCTTTCTATTAATTTTATAATTATAACTTTTTTTGATAGTACATATGCATAGGTAATTTTTTACAACATTATCCCTTGTATTCCCTTCTGTTCCGAATTTTCTCCTCCTTCCCTCCACCCCCTCCTCTAGATGGCAGGCATTCCCATAGATATTAAATATGTTATAGTATACCCTAGATACAATATATGTGTGCAGAACCAAATTTTGTTGTTGCACAGGAAGAATTGGATTCAGAAGGTAAAAATAACCTGGAAAGAAAAACAAAACAAAAATGCAAACAGTTTACACTCATTTCCCTTTTCCTCACAATATCTGTATCCCCTTCCACTTAGCTTACTCCTTTCCTTTTCACTTTTCCCCTCCCACTTTTCAATGAAGTGAAAGGAGTTACACCATAAGTCGAATATGTCTATATTTTTCTCTTTAAGCCAATTCTGATGAGAATATGATACACATTATGTTCATCCCCCTCCATTCTTTCTCTCAGATATAATAGATTACCTTTGCCTCTTTGCGAGATGTAGTACCACCACTTTACCCTTTTTTCTGGTACAATTTCCTTTCCACCTCTAGTTTCTAGAACAAAGTATACATATGTTCTTTATATACCTTTATTGAAGAAATATAGTTCTCAATATTTTTTTTTTACCTTTTTAGGAATCTCAAGTTCTGTATTTGGAGATCAAACTTTTTGTTTAGATCTGTTATTTTTCATCAAGAATTGATGGAATTCTTTTATTTCATTGAATGTCCATCTTCTTCCCTGGAAAAAAGATGCTCATTTTTGCTGAGTAAGGTATTCTGGGCTGCATACCAAGTTCATTAGCCTTTCGGAATATCATATCCCAGGCCCTTCGATCTTTTAATGTGGACACTGCTAGATCCTGGATAATCCTCATTGTGGCTCCTCCATATTTGAACTGATTTTTTCTAGCAGCTTGCAATATTTTTTCCTTCATCTGATGGTTCTTGAACTTGGTCACTATATTTCTTGGCATTTTGATTTTAGGGTCCCTTTCAGTAGGTGATCAATGAATTTTTTCAATGTCTATTTTACCCTCTGTTTCTAAAACATCTGGGCAGTTCTCTTTGATGATTTCATGGGAAATAGTGTCCAGGTTCTTTTTTTCATCACATTTTTCATGGAGTCCAATTATTCTCAGATTGTCCCTCCTGAATCTATTTTCCAGGTGTGTTGTCTTCCCAAGAAGGTACTTGACATTTCTTTCCATTGTTTCATTTTTTGGTTTTTCTTGACTGATTCTTGGTGTTTCCTCAAGTCATTCACTTCTATTTGTTCAATTCTAATTTTTAATGAAGTATTGTCTTCACTCATTTTTAAATATCTTTTTGTAATTGTCCAATTGAGTTTTTAAGTGAGTTGTTTTTCCTATGGAGTTTTTTTTTCCATTTCATCAATTTTATTTTTATAGAGCTATTTTCTTTTTCCAACTCACTAATCCTGTTTTATTTGAAGTTGTTTACCTTTTCCAATTCACTAATTTTGTTTTTCAATGATTTGATTTCTTTATCCACTCTGTCTTTAAATGCGTAGGATGACTTATCCAGACTCTTTTGCCAAGCTTCCCTTTTCTTTTCCCATTTCTCTTCTATCTCTCTTGTAAGAACCTTTTTGATTTCTTCTATGAATGTTTTGTGTATTGAGCAGATCATATCCCTCTTTGGGGATTCCTGGGAGACAGTCTGTTTTTAATCTCCTCAGGGTTGGAAGTCTGCTCTCTATCCATATAGGAGCTATCAATGGTTGGAGTCCTTTCAAATTTTTGGTTCATTTTGTCAGAGCAGAATCAAAGAAAACAAACTGACGAGAAAAACAAATGGTCTATTTTTTGGCGGGGGCAAGGGGGATGGAGCTGGGTGGTGTTACCAGGCTTCCTCTACAGACCATGGGAGACAGCAGTGAGGCACTAGCAGGACAGCAGTGGCTGAGCTGCTCTGTGCTCTGAGACTCTGAGGCTCTAAGAATGTTCTGAGTCACTCCAAGTGGGGGTGAGGGTGTCCAGGTCCCAAGAGACTCTAGCTTTTTGGGGTTTTATTCTTTACCTCCTGTGTTTACAGCTTCTGTGCTGATCCTGGCTTGCTGCCAAAACAGAATATCCACACTGGGGTAATGGTCGTTCTGCAGAAATGGCAGAGATCACACCCCTCCCCTCTCTGGTCTTCACAGTGTGAGCTGCCTTGCTCTTGCTGCTTGCCCTCAGCCTGCTGCCTGATCTGTTCTTCTCTGCCCCCAAGCAAAAACAGACCATTTCTGGCGAATTTCAAGGATTTCTTCTGTTGGTAATTATTTGTGGGTTTTTTTTTTTCCGGTCAAGCATTAATTCCAAAGCTTGTCATGAAATAAATTCTGAGAGAAAACATGGAGCTTAAATAGATGTGTGCCTCCTCTCCGCCATCTTGGCCAGAAGTCTTCCTGCTAATCATTTCTTGCAGAAAATTAATACTCTCTAACATTTATATGCCATAACTTATCCAGCCATTCTCCAGCTGAGAGGTATCCACTCAGTTTCCATTTTCTTACCACTATAAAAAGGGTTGCCACAAACATTTTTGCACATGTGGGTCCCTTTACCTACTTTGTGATCTCTTTAAGATGCAAGCCCAGTAGAAACACTGCTGGATCAAAGGGTAGGCATACTTTGATAGCACTTTGGGAATAGGTCCAAATTGTTGTCCAGAATGGTTGAATCATTTCACAGCTCCACCAACAATGCATTAGTGTACCAGCTTTGTCAAAATTCATCCCCCTCCAACATTCATCATTGACTTTTCCTGTCATTTAAGCAATCTGAGAGGTGTGTAGTGGTATCTCAGAGTTGTCTTAATTTGCATTTCTCTGATGAATAATTATTTAGAGCACCTTTTCTTTGGATTTTTAAAAATAAATAAATGTTTTTGATTCAGATGAAAGACTAAACTAGTTGCTAAATTATAATGATCTATTTAATAATGATAATCCTTTCATAAAATTTACATAAAATTCTTTTGCTTTCTTTATACTAACTGAAAATGTTCAAGTGTTAAATATTCTGATCCATGTTTTTGATCTCTATTTTTATGAATATATTTACTTCCAGGAGTTTTCCATCTTTTTTTTAAAAATCAAAATTTTTTTATTTTCTAAACTGAGAAAACATTTTTATAGTCAAAGGTTCTGATAAGGGACTCATTTTCAAAATTTCTAAAAAAGCAAGTCATTCTCCAATTGATAAATGGTCAAAGGATATAAACACACTATTCTTAGATGAAGAAATTGAAAGTATTTCTAGCCATATGAAAAAATGCTCCAAGTTATTATTAATGAGACAAATGCAAATTAATATAACTCTGAGATACCACTACATACCTGTAAGATTGGCTAGAATGACCGGAAAGATAATGTTGAATTTTGGAGGGGATATGGGAAAACTGGGACACTAATAAATTGTTGGTGGAATTGTGAATACATACAGCCATTCTGAAGAGCAATTTGGAACTATGTTCAAAAAGTTATCAAACTGTGCATACCCTTTGATCCAGCAGTGTTACTACTGGGCTTATTTTCTGAAGAGAATTTAAAGAAGGGAAAGGGATCTGTATGTGCAAGAGTGTTTGTGGCAGCCCTCTTTGTAGTGGCAAGAAACTGGAAACTGAGAGGATGCCCATCAATTGGTGAGTGGCTGAATAAATTGTGATATATGAATATTATGGAATATTATTGTTTTGTAAGAAATGACCAACAGGATGATTTCAGAAGGGCCTGGAGAGACTTATATGAACTGATGCTGAGTGAAATGAGCAGGACCAGGAGATCATTTTATACTTCAATAACAATACTATATGATGATCAATTCTGATGGACATGGCCCTCTTCAATAATGAGATGAACCAAATCAGTTCCAATGGAGCAGTAATGAACTGAACGAGCTACACCCAGGGAAAGAACTCTGGGAGATAACTATGAACCACTACATAGGATTCCCAATCCCTCTATTTTTGTTCGCCTCCATTTTTTATTTCCTTCACAGGCTAATTTATACTATTTCAAAGTCCGATTCTTTTTGTACAGCAAAATAACTGTTTGGACCTGTATACATATATTGTATTTAACTTATACTTTAACATATTTAACATGTATTGGTTAACCTGCCATCTGGGTGAAGGGGTGGACGGACGGAGAGGAAAAGTTGGAATAAAAGGTTTTGCAATTGTCAATGCCAAAAAATTACCTATGCATATATCTTGTAAATAAAAAGCTATAATAATTTTTAAAATAAGATAAAAAAGGGCTGCTACAAACATTTTTGCACATCTGGGTCCCTTTCCCTCCTTTTAATTCTCTTTGGGATATAAGCCCAGTAGGAACACTGCTGGGTCAAAGGGTGTGCATAATTTGATAATCTTTTGAACATAGTTCCAAATTGCTCTCCAGAATGACTGGATCCATTCACAATTCCACCAACAATGTATTAGTAGCCCAGTTTTCCCACATCCCCTCCAACATTTATCATCTTTTCCTGTCTTCTTAGCCAATCTGATAGTGGTGGTAGTTCCTCAGTGTCTTAATTTGCATTTTTCTGATCAGTAGTGATTTAGTGCATCTTTTCATATGTCTAGACATGGTTTCAATTTCTTCATCTGAACATTGTCTCTTATCTGTTCATATCTTTTGACCATTTATCAACTGAAAAGTGGTTTGAGTTCATATAAATTTGAGTCAATTATCTGTATATTTTATAAATGAAGCCTTTATCAGAACCCTGGAATATAAAAACTTTTCTGCTGTTTATTGCTTCCCTTCTAATTTTGTCTGCATTGGTTTTGTTTGTAGAAACGCTTTTTAACTTTATATAATAAAAATTATCCATTTTGCATTTCATAATATTCTCTAGTTCTTCTTTGGCAACAAATTTCTTCCTTCACAGATCTGAGAGGTAAACTGTCTTTTGTTTTTCTAATTTGTTTATAATATCATTCTTTATGTCTAAATCATGAACCTATTTTGATCTTATCTTGGTATATGGTGTTAGGTGTTAAGTCATCCTAGTTTCTTCCATACCAATGTCTAATTTTCCCAACACTTTTTGTGAAATAGTGAATTCTTATCCCAAAAGCTGGGGTCTTTGGGTTTGTCAAACACTAGATTACAATAGTCACTCATTAACTCTTTTGTCCTGTAAACCCAAGATGTCTTAGCCAGTATCAAATGGTTTTGATGACTGTTTCTTTAAAATACAATTTTAAGTCTGGTACTGCTATGCCATTTTCATGTGCATTTTGTTTCATTAATTCCCTTAAAATTCTTGAACTTTTATTCTTCAAGATGAATTTTGCTATTTTTTCTGGCTCTGTGAATTATTTTCTTAGGAGTTTGATTGTTATGGCATTGAATAAGTAGATTAATTTAGGAAGTATTGTCATTTTTATTGAATTAGCTTGGCCTATCCATGAGGTCTTGATATTTTCCCAAGAGATTAAATCTGACTTTATTTATGTGAAAAGTGTTTTGTAATTATGTTCATATGGTTCTTTACTTTGCCTTGAAAGGTAGCCTCCCAAATATTTTCTGTTATCTTCAGTTATTTTAAGGGGAATTTCTCTTTGTATCTCTTTCTGCTGTACTTTGTTGATAAAATATAAAAATGGATATGATTTATGTGGGTTTATTCTGTATCCTGCAACTTAGCTAAAGTTGTGAATTGTTTCTAGTAGTTTTTTGTTGATTCTCTTGGGTTTTCTAAGAATACCATTAATATCATCTTCAAAGAGTGATAATTTGGTTTCCTCATTACCCCCTCTAATTCCTTTAATCTCTTTTTCTTCTCTTATTGCCAAACCTAACATTTCTAATACAATCTTGAATAGTAATGCTGATAGTGAACAACCTTGTTTCACCCCTGATCTTACTGAGAATGGTTCTAATTTGTCTCCATTACAGCTGATGCTTGGGACGGCTTTAAATAGATGTTATTGATCATTTTAAGGAAAACTTTATTTTTTCCTCTATTCTTTAGTATTTTTTAATAGAATTAGGTATTGGATTTCATCAAATGCTTTTTCTGCATCTATTGAGATAATCATATGATTTTTGTAGGTTTGGTTAATGATAGTCAATTATTCTAATGATTTTCCCAGTACTAAACCAGCCATGCATTCCTACGCTACATACTACTTAGTCATGATGTATTATCCTGGAGATAACTTGCTATAATCACTTCTCTAATATTTTATTGAAAAATTCCATCAATTTACATTAGTGGAATTTGTCTATAATTTTCTTTCTCTATTTTGACCCTACCTGATTTAGGCATCAGCACTATGTGCCATAAAAAATAATGTCAGGATTCCTTTTTTCTTATTTTTCCAAAGAGACTGCATAATATTGGAATTAATTATTTTTTAAATGCTGGTAGAATTAACATAAAAATCCATCTGGCCCTGGAAATTTTTTCTTAGAGAGTTGATTAATAGCTTGTTCAATTTATTTTTTCGAAAATGGGACTATTTTAAGTAATGTATTCTCTCCTTTTAATCTGGATAATCTATATTTTTGTAAATATTCATCCATTTCACTTAAATTATCATATTTATTGGCAAAGAGTTGGGCAAAATAGCTCCTATTTATTGCTCCAATTTCCTATTATTCAATTTTGGAAAATTCTTTCCTTTTTCTGAACAAATTAACTAAGGGTTTATCTATTTTGTTGGTATTTTTCATAAAACCAGCTTTTAGTTTTGTTTACTAGTTCAATAGTTTTTTTTTTTTTTTTACTTTAAATTTTATTAATCTCCCCTTTTATATTCAGAATTTAGTTCTGACTAATCTCTAGTGCTGTGTGGATGTGGCCAAGTCCCTCATCATTCTGGGGTTTAGGGCTCACTATTAATCTTTTGTATTTGTGTTGGACATTTTATAATTAATCTAGTTTGCAATCAGGACTGAGCAGCCAACATTGCTGTAGATTCCTCCAGTTACATTCCCAGAGGCTTTGGGATGCCATACCTCCCTAGATCCCTGTACTGGCCTGCTCTCAGGGCTCTCTCTCCATGACTGATTGAAATAGACATTTTTCTAAAGTTCTACCAAAATAGCTTCTTCTATTGGAAATTTGTTACACTCCAAATATTTGTGGGCCTGTCACTCCAAAACCAGTTAATAGACTTGATTTGGTGTTGTTGATCTGAGGGACATTAGGAAGAGCTCAGATAAAGACATGTCTCCTCTCTGACATCTTGGCTCCATCATTCTTTATATATTTTAGAAATGAGATCTTTATTGGAAATATTGGCTACAAAGATTTTTTTCTAGCTTTGTATTTCCATTTTTATCTATTTTCTGTTGGTTTTGTTTGTGCAAAATCTTTTTAAGTTAATGAAATCAAATTTGTCTATTTTGCCTTTCATAATTTCTCTAATTCTTCTTTGGTTGTAAATTCCTCCCTTCTCTGAGGATCTAGTTGTTCTCTTACTTTGCTTATGGAATCATCTTTTATGCCTAATCATGTACCCATTTTGACTTTATTTTCTTATGTCATGTGAGATGTGGGTCTATACTGAGTTTCTGACTTACTGTTTTCCATTTTTTTCCAGAAATTTTTTTTTCAAATAGTGATTTCTTATCCAAGAAGCTCAAGTTTAGGGATTTATCAAGTATTAGATTACTTTAGGCATTTATTATTGTGTCATGCATATCTAATCTATTTCATTGATTAACTACTACTTTTCTTAGTACCAAATGGTTTTGATGATTGTTTCCTTATAATATAATTTTAGGTTTGGTATTGCTAAGCCACCATCCATTGTAATGTTTTTTTCCCATTAATTCCCTTGATATTCTTGATCTTTTGTTCTTCCAGATGAATTTTGGTATTATTTTTTCTATCTCTATAATAACTTTTAGCTGTTTGATTGGTACAGCACTGAACAACTTAGGCAGAATTGTCATTTTTATTATATTAGCATGACCTACCCATGAGCAACTGATATTTTTCAAATATTTTTGGATCTGACTTTATTTGTGTGATAATTCTTTTCTAATTGTGTTTATATAGTTCCTGGATTTGTCTTAGCAGGTAGATACCCAAATATTTTATTTTGTGTACATTCATTTTAAATGGAATTTCTCTCTCTTTCTCATGCTGATGGGCTTTGTCAGTAATATATAAACATCCTGATGATTTGTGTGGGTTTGTTTTTTACCCAGCAATACCCAGTGAAAGTGTGAATTGATTTTTCAGTAGATTTTTGGATCATTTTCTACAATTTTCTAAGTATATTATCAAGTCATTTGCAAAGAGTGATAGTTTTATCTCATTTCCTGTTCTTTAATCACTGTTCTTTAATCACTTTTGTTCTTATTGCTAAATCCAAAATTTCTAGTACAATATTGAATAATAGTAATGATGATGGTTTCAGTCCTGTTATTATTGGGAATGGTTCCAGCTTTTGTTCATCACAAATCATCCTTGGTATTTGTTTTAGATAGATACTACTTATTATTTTAAGGAAAACTCCCTTTATCCCTATGCTCTCTAATGGTTTTAATAGCAATGGGTGCTAAGTTTCATCAAAAAAAAATTTTTTTGCATCTATTGAGATTATCATATGATTTCTGTTGGTTTTGTTATTTATATTGTCAGTTATGGTAACAGTCTTCCTGATATTGAATCAGTCCTGCATTCCTGCAAAAAATTCTACTTGGGGGCCAGCTAGGTGGCTCAGTGGATAGTGCATCAGCCCTGAAGTGAAGAGGACCTGAGTTCAAATATGGTCTCAGACACTTAACACTTCCTAGCTGTGTGACCCTGGACAAGTCACTTAACTTTAATTGCCTCAGAAAAAAAAAAAATTCCACTTGGTTA
The DNA here is from genome assembly GCF_048593235.1 of Sminthopsis crassicaudata. Lineage (NCBI taxonomy): Eukaryota > Metazoa > Chordata > Mammalia > Dasyuromorphia > Dasyuridae > Sminthopsis > Sminthopsis crassicaudata. Next base: position 215,713,123 of record NC_133621.1, read on the forward strand.
GTGTATCATCCTACTGATTTGGCTCTTCCTAATTTATGTATCGGTACCATATTTGTGTTATAAAAAGAATTTGTACTGTTACCTTTACATATATTTCTTCTTTCTCTATTTTTTCAAAATCATTTACACAGTACTAGAATTATTTGTTCTTAAAATGTTTGTTAGAATTAACTTTAAATTCATCTGGTACTGGAAATTTTTTCTTAGGAATTTCATTGATGTCTTGTTTAATTTTTTTCTTCTAAAATGTGACTATTTAAATATTTCATTTCCTCTTCTATTAATCTGGGCAAATTATATTTTTATAAGTATTCATCTATTTTTGTTAGACTGTTAGATTTGCTGCCATACAAAGTAGCTCTTATCTATTGCTTTAATTTCTTTGTAGTAAATTTATACTTTTTGTTTTTGATGCTGGCAATTTGTTCTTTCTTTACTTTTTCGAATGGAATTGGCCAAAAGTTTGTCTATTTTGTTGGGATTTTAAAAAATCCAATTCTTAGTTTTATTAATTAGTTTAATAATTTTCTTAGTTTCAGTTTTATTAATCTCTCCTTTGATTTTCAGAATTTCTAATTTGGTATTTAATTGTGGGTTTTTAATTTGTTCTTTTTTTATTTTTTTAGTTGTATACCCAATTCCTCCCTTTTTCTATTTTATTGTGTAATTATTTAGAAATATAAAATTTCCCCTTTTCTCTTGGGTGAAATTTTGTATTGTTTCTGTGATTTATTGTTTATTCCACTCATTATTTAGAATTAGATTATTTAATTTCCAATTGTTCTTTAGTCTATCTTTCCCTTGCCATTTATTGAATATAAATTTTATTGTCTCATGCTCTAAAAATGAAACATTTACTATTTCTGCCTTTCTGAGTTTGATTGTGAGGTTTTTGTATTCTAAATGAGGATCAATTTTCATATTGAATAGCATTAAATAGTAACCTTTCCAAAAAGAATTTATAGAACTCAAAAAAAAATGTTTAAAAATCAAATGAGAAAAACTGAGGAAAAAAATTTTAAAAAGGAATAATATAAGAAAAATGAAAATATGAAATGAATATAAACCAACTAGAAAAGGAGATCCAGAGAATTAAAGAAGAAAACAATTCTTGAAAAACTAAGTGGCTAAAGGGAAGCCAATAAACTCATAAGAGAACAGGAAATAATAAAAGAAAATATAAAGAATGAAAAAATAGAATAGCAGTGTGAGACATCTCATAAGGAAAATCATATATTTTGAGAACAGATCAAGAAGAGACAACATAGGGATAATTAAACTACTTAAAAGGTATAATAAAAAGGAGTATTTTTTAAAAAATTTTTATTTAAAAAACCAAAAAGAATAAAATAACAGAAAAGAATATAATCTTGTGCCTGTTGTGTGCAATGTTTTCTTGGTTTCCATTAACTTCACTTAGCATCAGTTCATGTAAATTTCTCCAGGCCTTTCTGAAATAATCCTATTGATCATTTCTTATAGAACAATAATATTCCATAACATTAATATATCATAACTTATTCATCCATTGGTCAATTGATAGGCATCAACTCAATTTTCAGTTCCTTGATACTACAAAAAGGCTTGCTACAAACATTTTTGCACACGTGGATCTTTTTCCCTTTAAAATGATATCTTTGTGTTACATGTCAATAGAGACACTGCTGAATCAAAGGGTATGCACAGTTTGATAGCCTTATGTTCATAGTTCCATATTACGGAGCACTTTTCCTAATAAAATTATTGGCATGTCAGCTGACTGTTCTGATTCTATAGGTATAAACTATTTAAATTTTAATATTTTTTTCCAGAAAATGTAAAATAAAATGTAAGAGAGCATGGATAGGGATCTTGTGCATCAAAAAAATTTGTAAGGAATATATTGATAATTTTTTTACTATCCTTATTGTTGAATTCAACCTGTTACAGAATATTAGCTTTTTCATATTTGTGATACATGTAGATACATTGAAATTATTTTAATTATTTATTTAATTATTAAGCTATTTGTAGAATCCATGTTACTTTGTCTTATGACAACCTTTAGAAGAAGGGGAAAACTAGGAGATTTCACAAGGAAATTGTATCTTTTTCTTATGAGTCTCCCTTTAAATTCCAGCTATTTAAATTCCAATCACAGGAGTAGAAGAATTTCAACAAGGCAAAGATTTCTGTACCAATTGGCTTAGCACTTAACATTTAATAGGTGCTTAAGGCCATGGCAAATTCAGAATATTCAATTATAAGTGATGTTGGCCAAACAGAAACTCTGGTGCATCCAATAATTTGCCTCTGTTATTATTGACATCATAGAGATGTTTTATTACTCCTGATACTGCTCTCTTTTTTGGCATCAATGGTTTATGATCCCCATTATCTTATGATTCCCTTCAGTCTTTATTCTCTTTTATATCTTTTCAGCTTTGGACTATATCAAACATATTTTCATTCTGTCCTGCCTTTGAAATCCATTATCTGTACTTGTTATCCATTCTCAATGACTGCTCTTCCTCAGCATCCTTCACTGTTTTATCTTACTCCTCCAATTAAATGTAAGCATCGCTCATAAATCCATTCTTGGCCCTCTTCTCCCTCTCTCTATTTTTTTTGTTAGCTATCATATTGATTTACATATGTTCTATGTATATAAACATATATATTTGTATACACACAGACATGTGTGTTAATGTGTGTATATACACATGCACATAAGCCAGTTCAGACCCCAACATTTAAGGATATAGCAGCTTAGAGAAGAAACTCACTCTAGCCAATCTTTTGAGAATAAATTACTTGAGAAAAAGAGAGGATCTTTATCTCCCAACTCCATTATCTTTGACCAGATGAGGACCTTATCAATTTCAAAGGGTCAGATTATTTAGACCTGATACCATCCCAGGAGTGTTCCCAGAATAGCCAAGAATAAACAGTATCCAAAGCAAGGCACTTTCAAGACTCTACAAGGACCTACACAGAAAGATGCAAAGCACCTAAGAAGAACTTCATGACTTTATCACAAAAAGGCTAAAATGACTTTAGCAAACAGGAACTGCAAATTACCTTTTTATTAAATTAACTCTTTAAACTGAAACCAACTTTTTTTTCATGCATTTTTTGGTATTACTGAGAGAATATATTTAGGAAATGTGTTTGGTGGTCTTATCAGACCACATTAGTGAATAGTATTTTCTAAAAGTCAATTTAGTTTAACTAATGTCAACTGATTGATAATCACAGATTATCACATATCTACAAGATTTATGATAGATAGCATCAAAAATTATTTCTATTATTTTTTCTAAGGTTATACCTAGAACCACAGGAAGAGAGATATAGCATCTATGTCCTTGGGACCCAACCTTCTATAAAAATAAGTTTTGATAGAGTAGCTACAGACTATTTTTATAAGCAATTGTCCTACAATTCTCTAAATGTGTTTGAGTATAGTGATAATCTCTTCCATTTTGTGCAGTAAGGCTCTAGTATGGTTTTTTTTGTCCCTAGGAAAATTTTTCAGAAAAAGAGACTTGGAATTCTCCTTTGGAAACTGAGAAATATGCTTTTATTTAGAAAATTGTCTGTTTAAAAGCATTTGCAAAACTCTTCTTTCAAACCCCTTTTCTACTCTTCACTGTTTTTAGAAAGCTGCATTTTAAATGTCACTGGTTCAAAATTCTCTTTCTTCCCAGAAGTTGTTCATCAGCATTACCTATTGCCTGATGTTTACTTTATATTCTCAGAGTGAACATGAAGGTGTTTGTTTAAGAAAATGGAATTTGAAAGCAACAACCTTATGAAAAGTGAGATTTCTATTTACTATTAAATGAATGCAAGTCTCTCTACTTAGTTGTATTTAATCTTAAAAAATAAAGTTCCCCAAAGGCTGAAAATCAATGCATTTCAAATAAGAATATTTTTATTGCAGTTGCATAAACATAAAATCCTACTCCAATGCCTTACAGTGGCACAGATGTGACCTTGGGTTGACTAAGACTACGTCAACAATGGATTTGCTTGGATAGATTCTATGGTGTAATATGCTGTAATGGTTTTAACTGTTACTCTGTAAACGAATATTCCTTTTTTCCTCTTTTCTTGGCCCTTTCCGTCTTTCCCTTCTTTTTTACCCATTCTCTTCGTCCTCTGTCTTTGTATCTCTCTCTCTCCCTGTGGCTTTCTGTGTGTCTTTGTCTTTCTGTTTTTGTCTCTGTCTCTCTGTGTGGATGTATATGTCTGTTTGCCTATCTCTGTCTGTCTCTGCCTCTTTCTGTCTCTCCCAATGTATTTTTCTCTCTGTGGCTGTTTCCTCTCTTTCCTGTTTCTCTATCTCTTTCAGTCAAAAAATGTGTTATCCACTTTCTTTAACATGTTCCCTTTTTCCAGCTTATATTTGTTCACTACTTTTTTAGGTAACTTGATTGCTCTCTGATCTCAGGAGTTTATTGTACTTGTGCTATAGGAAAAAAAAGATTACCTTTATTTCTACTGTACTCAGAACTCCAAGACTTGAATAATCTATCATCTTCAGCCTCTGTTAGGTTCTTACTAAGTGCTAATGAGATAATGAGATATTAGTTTCTTACTAAGTGCTAAGTCAGTACTTAACAATTCTCTAGTTCTGGTCTTTACTAGGAGTTCAACCCCTTTGAATTCCTGGGGAAGAGCTTGCATGCTTAGGAGGAGCAAGTTCATTGGTTGAAGTAATTTTTCCCAGAAGCCCTTGCATTATCCCACGCCCATTCTCTGGGAGGATAAAAGAGGGCAGCTCTGGAGGAAAGGGAGAGTTTTTTCTGGACGAGACTTGAGGCAGCTCTCTGCAGGAAGGGAAGTCGGCTCGATCGGCAGCTTCTGGAGACAACAGCATGTTACATATTGGTGTCCACAACGTGGGGTGAGGACTCTTGCTTATCCTGACAAGGACTTATTCTGAGCCCTTCAGAGGAGCTAGACCAGACCATCGTAATTTGGTGCCTGAACAGGGACAGACACGATCCTGATTCCAGTGGAAAAGCCTCCCATCCAGATCTCAGTCTCTCTGACCCAGAACCATGAGTAACAGGGAAACTTTGTTAAAGATTAAGTGAGCGTTCTAATAGACAAATAAGGAACTTAACTTGTTAAGGGCTAAACCAGCAATCTCTTATAGTGAAATGGGGCAAATGCCTTCTGTTCAAGGAAAATGTTTAGAGAGCATCATCAAGGTTATGAAAAGCCAAGGATTGATTATAATTTTGGAGGAGATTACTGAACTTTTAAAAACTGTGAAGGTCATATGTCCTTGTTTTTCTCTGGAAGAAGAATTGGATCTAGATGAATGGGAATTAGTAGGAAAGTGATTAGGTGAACACTACAATTCCAAACCAAACTCAATTTCCGAAGATACACTTCATACCTATAATTTAATCCAAATGGCTTTAAAAATTGTTATTCTAAAGGAAGAGAAGAAGGAGCAAAATGGGGAGGTGTCAACTAAACTAGGTGAAAAGGATGAACCAGATAACAATGAAGTTAAGTACAAATCTGAGCAACAGGAGCATTTCCCATCTCCTCCCTCAATTAACCCTTCAGGGGTGGAGCAAGGAGGAGGGGAAGAGGCAGAAACAAAAACAGAATTGCCTGTGAAGCAGCCTAAGCCTATGACAAGATTAGAAAAAGCATTGGTTAAAGCTAAGAGAGAAGGACAGGATATAAGTGATTTTATACATGCATATCCTATGATTGAAGATATTGACTCTGTAGGTCAAAAAAGGAGAAGATATACACCTTTAGATTTGAATAAAATTAAAGATTTGAAAAAAGGTTGTACCCTTTATGGGGCTACATCAGCTTATGTTAAAATGTTACTAGATGGTTTATCTTATGAAATCCTAACCCCAAATGATTGGAAATCCATAGCAAGGACATGTCTGGAACCTGGACAAAATTTGTTATGGCTTGTGGAGTTTCATGAATTATGTAAAATCCAAGTCAGATGCAATTTGGAAATAGGAGTTAACACAAAATTCACTTTTGAGCACTTAGCTGGTGAAGTTCGGTATGGAGAGAATTCAGAACAGATTAATTATACCATGACAATATATGAGCAAATTGCTAAGGCTGCAAAAAAAAGCTTGGGGTGTCCTCCCTGGACAGAAAGATCGGGGAGAGGCTTTCACTAAAATAGAGCAAGGTCATAATGAACCTTTTCCAGATTTTGTGGGAAGGTTCGCAAACAGCTGTCAAAAGAACTATTGGAGAAAATGCAGCTACAGAAATAATGACCAGACATCTGGTTAAGGAAAATGCCAATGATATTTGCAAAAGAATTATATGGGGATTAGACAAAGATGCTCCTTTAGAGGAGATCATAAGACGCTGTGCTACAGTGGGAACAAATGCTTTTACACCCGGACGAAGATGAACGTGGAAAGACATGGTCCCTCCTGGCAAGGGACTTCTAGAGAAACTCGGCAATGTTTTCAATGTGGAAAAATTGGACATCTAAGAGCTCACTGTATGTATGGCGATACAGTGAGAAGACAGGGTGAGAGAAGACCTAAAATTCCATGTCCAAAATGTCACAAGGGTCTCCACTGGGCCTCCGAATGTAGATTGACGCAGGGAAATGAGAGGTGGGGCCCAGCTTCAGCCTCCCAAGTAGGGTATAATGGTAGCCAAGGTTACATTCAGAGAATTTTAAGACATGATCAATCAGCCAAAAGGCAATCAGATGGAAGAAAGGGATTGAAATTAGGAAAAATAGAGTTGTGTGCAGTAGAGACTACTGAGATACTCCTTGGAGAAGTGAAATCTGTTCCTGTTGAGCCTATGGATCCTTTGCCTCCAGGCACAGTAGGCTTGACCATTTCACCTTCTGAGAATGCCTACAAAACAGTGTCCATCCATACACTGATGTGGGAAACTGGAGAACATGTAGCTAATATCCTAGTCACTAACACAGGTAGACAACGTGTGATTTATCAACCAGGAGAAGTAGTAGCATCAGGCTTATTGTTACATACTCCTAATAAGTAACCTGGTGATAGTCGCCTAGATTCTGACTCCAATGAACAAAATCCAGGAATATATTGGACAGCAGCTGTGACAGTTGACCGACTTTTGCTTACTATTTATATAAATGGAATACCATTTGAAGGATTGGTAGACACGGGTGCAGATAGTACAGTTATTAGAGGTGCCAATTGGCCCAGTCACTGGCCAAAGATTAAGGCAGACACCTACATGTCTGGGGTAGGAGGATCAATAGCAGCAGAAGTTAGTGCTAGGCCTTTGAGATGGATATTTGAAGGCGAAACAGGAGTTTTTACTCCTTTTGTGGTTGAAAAAATCCCCATCAATCTGTGGGGAAGAGACATTTTACAGCAGATAAGATTACAAATAAGCACTTCGGCTTTTTAGGCAGGGCTGCTGTTGAAGGCCTACCTGCACTTTCACCAGTTCCTGTTCAGTGGAAGACTGCTTCACCAGTGTGGGTAGAACAGTGGCCCTTAAAAAGTGATAAAATTCAGGCCTTATTAGACATAGTGAATGAACAACTTGACCAAGGACACTTGTGGCCTTCTCTAAGTCCTTGGAATTCCCCAGTATTTGTGGTGAAAAAGAAATCTGGGAAATGGAGGATGTTAACTGATCTAAAAAGAGTAAATGAACAGATGGAAACTATGGGAACTCTTCAGCCTGGACTTCCATCTCCTACTCAGTTGCCAAGAGAATGGCCTCTATGGGTTATAGACATTAAGGATTGTTTCTATTCTATCCCTCTAGATAAGGAGGATATGAAAAGATTTGCTTTTTAAGTGCCTAGTGTTAATTTGGCTGAGCCTTATAAAAGATATGAATGGACACTTTTGCCACAGGGAATGAAAAACAGCCCTACTATGTGCCAAATGTATGTTGCTGCTGCTCTTGCTCCAGTAAGAAAAGCCTTTCCAAAAGTAATATTGTTACATTATATGGATGATATTTTGGGATGTGCACCTGAATAACAAATGTTAGAAGCATGTCTACAAAAGACCATGGAAACACTAAAGTACTACAAACTGCATATAGCTACAGAAAAAATTCAAAGACATGCTCCTTTTCAATATTTAGGATATGAATTATATCCTAAGACACTCACAGTACAAAAGCTTTCTTTAAGAACAGAGAAGTTGAACACCTTAAATGATTCCCAAAAATTAATAGACGATATCCAATGGATGTGTCCAGTGTTAGGCTTAACTACCAATCAACTGCAACCTCTATATGACATTTTAAGGTGAGACAGTGCTTTAAATTCACCACATCAGCTTACAAAAGAAGCACAAGAGGCTTTGAGAGAAGTTGAACTGGCTTTATCCAATGTGGTTGAAAGAGTCACTCAAAAACCCTTGGAAATATCAGTTTTTGCTACAAAAGAGGCACCCACAGCAGTCCTTCATCAAGGAGACAGTGTGATTGAGTGGGTGAACCTCCCAGCACAACCAGAATAAAGCCTTACTCCTTACCCAGTGCTTGTGGCTAGAATTTTATTAAAGGCTATTAAGAGAGTAATACAATTATCTGGAATAAGTCCTGAAAAAATATACACATTCTATACTAACACACAAATTAATGTATGCTGTGAGACCATCCCAGAATGGCAAGTTTTATTGGCAACAGCTCAAATTTCTCACATGGGTCTCCATTAAAGATAACCCGGCTACTACATAATTGGCGATGGATTTTTGAAGAAAAGGTTTCTAAGGTTTCTCTTAAAGGACCAACAATCTTTATAGATGGCTACAAAGAAAATATTTGTGCTGTATACTCTCATGATTTAACCATAAAGAGAGTAGTCCGGACTCCTTTTCAGTCCACTCAACAGAATGAATTATTTGCTATCATGTTAGCTCGCTCTTATTACCCAGGAGACGTAAATATAATTACTGATTCAGCCTATTCAGTAGGTATAGTACAAAGAATTGCCACAGCCCAAATAAAATTTGCAGCCTCTAATATTTATCAGCTCTTTAAGGAACTTCAAGAGCAAGTGAGAAAACATCCAGGCAAGATTTACATCTTGCATGTCCACTCACATAGTGAACTTCCAGGTCCTATTTTTGATGGAAATTCAAAGGCATATAGCCTTCTAATCATGTTAGCCACTACTCCTTTATTTCAAGAAGCACAAGAATCTCATTCTAAATATCATCAGGCTGCTTGAGCTTTACGTTTACAATTTGGAATAACAAGAGAGGAAGCTAGGAGCATAGTAAAAAGCTGTACAGCTTGTCTTCCTTTCCACGCTCTTACACTCCCTCCAGGGAAGAATCCTCATGGTTTGAGACCCAGTGAAATCTGGCAAATGGATGTGACCCACTATAAATCTTTTGGTCGTCTGTGTTTCAACCACGTGGTAGTAGATACCTTTTCAGGATTCACTTTTGCAGTACCAACAGCAAAAGAGACAGCCTGAGTGGTCACTGAATTCCTTATCCAAGCATTTGCAATTATGGGTGTGCCACAAGAAATAAAAACAGATAATGGACCTGCATATAGTTCTAAACATTTTGCGCACTTTTGTGCGCAGTATAAGATTTTACACACTACTGGAATACCTTTTAATCCACAAGGTCAGGCAATAGTAGAGAGAAGATACAGAGACATTAAGACACTCCTCCAAAAACAAAAGAAAGGGGGAGCCACAGTTAACCCTAAAGAACTTCTAAATTTAGTTCTTTATACCATTAATTTTCTAATTTTTGACAAAGATGCACTGGCTTCGGCAGACAGGTTTTATAACCCACCAAAAGGGCAGTGTCCAGTGCGAGCAGTTCCTTAGATAATCGCCAGATGATGTGGAGAGACCCAGAAAGTGGTGAATGGAAGGACCAGATAGGTTAACTGCTTGGGGGAGAGGGTTTTCTTGTATTTCTTCAGATGGAGAAGGAATCAGATGGATGCCAATGAGTCGTATTCGCCTTGTCCATCAAAGAGAGACAGAAAAAGAGAAAGACCTCAAAAGAAACGAGAAAATCTAAGAAACATCTGACACTGAAAGAGCACGGCTAATAAGAAGACTGTTAAAGAACTTTAAAAACCAGCAGGAATCACTGGATTTCCTAACACAAGATGAGACTAATGGACAATGGACTTATGGAGATTTATCAATTCTCAATTTATGATTATTTGATCATGTTATTTGTTACATACTTCTAGCATGTGTTATGTTACTATGTTACTATGTGTTTATGTAATCTATGTAATTATGTGTAATGCCTCCCATATTGATGGATTTATGTTTCAAGGTCATGACCACCCTATGTTCTAAATCAAAAGAAAGGGAGAGATGTTAGGTTCTTACTAAGTGCTAATGAGATAATGAGATATTAGTTTCTTACTAAGTGCTAAGTCAGTACTTAACAATTCTCTAGTTCTGGTCTTTACTAGGAGTTCAACCCCTTTGAATTCCTGGGGAAGAGCTTGCATGCTTAGGAGGAGCAAGTTCATTGGTTGAAGTAATTTTTCCCAGAAGCCCTTGCATTATCCCACGCCCATTCTCTGGGAGGATAAAAGAGGGCAGCTCTGGAGGAAAGGGGGAGTTTTTTCTGGACGAGACTTGAGGCAGCTCTCTGCAGGAAGGGAAATCGGCTCTCTACAGGAAGAAGAATCTGTCCAAGAGATTTGAGTTGACACAGCAGATCTCTTCTCAGAGAGCGATTGGCAGCTTCTTTATCAATAGCACATTACAAGAGATTACAGTTGTGTGCCATCAAGGCAATCTCCAGCATCAGATGGATTGGTATGAGAATTCTACCAAAATTTTAAAGAACAATTAATTCCAGTATTATGCAAAGTATTTGGGAAAATATGGAAAGAAGGAATTTTATAAAATTATTTTTATGGCACAGATATGGTGTTGATACTTAAACCAGGTAGAGTCAAAATAGAGAAAGAAAATTACAGACTAATTTCCCTAATGAATATTGATGTTAAAGTCTTAAATAAAACATTATAAAAGAAATTACAGCAAGTTTTCCCCAAGATAAAACTCCATGATGAAGTAGAATTTATATGAGGAATGCAGGGTTGGTTCAGTATTAGGAAAACTATTAGCATAATTGACTATGTCAGTAACTAAACTTACAAAAATCATATGATTATCTCATTTGACAAAATCCACTACCCATTTCTTTAAAAACACTAGAGAGCATAGATATGGAGTTTTCCTTAAAATGATCAGTAGTATCTATTTAAAGCCATAAGCAAGAATCAAATGTAATGGGGATAAACTAAAATAATTCCCAATAAAATCAGGGGTGAAAAAAGATTGCTCACCATTACTATTCAATATTTTGTTAGAAATGTTAGCTTTGGCAATAAGAGAATAAAAAGTGATTAAAGGATTTAGAATAGGTAAGGGGGAAAGCAAATTATCACTTTTTGCAGATGACATGATGATATACTTAGAGAATCAACTAAAATATTAGAAACAATTCACAACTTTAGCAAATTTATAGGATAAAAATAATTCAACATAAATCATCAGCAACAAATAAAACACTTTTGAGCTAAGTTCATATATATGAACTTAGCTCATGTATATAGAGGAAAAATAAAATGGTTAGACTGAATGATCTCTTAGCTCCCTTCTAATTCTTAACATTTTGTTTCCCTTTTGATATCTTGTTCACTCCAGAGACATGTAAGTAGATCATAATAGCAGTGAGTATACTCTTGATCTCTTGATCACAGAATTTAAATATAGCTACCTTTTAGAACAGTCTATGTTGATAATTCATATGTATAGATGCATATATATATATATATATATCTACATATATATTTATAATATAAATGTAATTGTTATATGTAGAGGGATGAAACTCTGAAAAGGTATACTTCAATCAGATAGAGTACTTATAGGCTAATTACTTATTTGATGTGACATAATGGTTCTATATACATATATTTAGATGAGATGGTGGTGTGATGGCTCATCTCACCATTGGTGCTTGCTGAATGTGTGGTGGTGAGGTAATCATAGGCAAAGATTGGAGGGCTAAGGGAAAGAATAGGAGTTGGTTTACTGAAGAACAAGGAGGAAAGAGATTTTAGGCTCTGGACTCCAGAGTCCAGGATTCATCTTTGGCAAGCCATGTGGCAGCTTGCTTACCTCCTTCACTTCTCCCCTTGAAGACCAAGGACTTTGATTGATCCTGACTCTGACTGATCTTTAGGCCCTTCAGAGAGCTAGCCTGGACATTCTAATTATATGTATGAGCATTGTGTGTGTGCATATGTGTATATGTGTAGATAGAATGCTACCAAAAATGGCTATAATTATATTTTCTGTGATCAAGAGAAATTGATAGATAGATAAATAATTATGTATGTGTGTATTTCTGTAGATAAATATTTTTACTTCAATGCTTCATGTTCAATGTTCAAATGTTTCATGATTTCTTTTCATTCTGAAAGATGATCCTTTTAAAATACAGATAAATTACCTAATTGTTAGTTACTAAAAGAGGAATGTTAAATCCAAGAAGCATAGAAGCATAAAATCTCTATATTAAGACAGGGCACCAAAATAGTCATCAGCACATACCATCTTTGACTTAAGATCATAGGCAGAGATCTGGAACAGACTTCAGAGATCTCCAAACTCAAGTTCCTTACTTCATATCTAGCCCAAAGTTGGTGAGTTATTTGTTAAAGGTCACAAAAATTGGTACATGGCAGAGTTGGTTTTCAGCTTAGGTTCTCTTACATCTATTTCACTACACTTTCCATTCTGATGCACTTGTCCTAATATAGTGCTGAACCTCTAGTGCATCCATTCTCTCTACTGCAGGACAACTCATTATCTCTGTGGCATAGTTGCACTGTACATATGAATGTGGGAATATTGTTAACTATTATCAGGTTCCTAAACTTGTCTCCTTCAACTCAGACTTGTTTGATGGTTATAAAGTAAAATGACATGATAATTAGGGAAAAGTTGTAATTATATATCTATTAAAATTAAAGGAATTGATTAGTATAAAAGAATATCTAAAGAAATATGTTTGATGTTTAAAATTAATGTAACCATCTCTTCTTATTTCTTCTTAGGTCTTCTTGGGTCTCCTTGGGTAGCTACATGAGTCCTATCTATGAATAATAGAATACCTCAGGACCTAAATATTTCCCTATCAGGTTCTCTCTAAACTGTGACCACATATGGGTAAAGGTTTAGTATCTATCTATTAAAAAGTTATTAAATAATATTAGTTTAATGTAAATGTCATGTGTTTGGCACAGGCAAGGCTTCATAAGAGTATGCTGAGTATACTGTTATTTTTTTTTTCTTATTTATTTATTTACAAAGCATATGCATGGTTAATTTTTCCAACACTGACCCTTGCAAAATCTTTTGTTCCAAATTATCCCCTCTTTCTGCCAACCCCTTCTTCTAACTGGCAGATAGTCCAACACATGTTAAATATGCTGAAATACATGATAAATCCAATATACATATACATATTTATACAGTTATCTTGTTACCCAAGAAAAATCAGATCAAGAAGGAAGTAAAAGAAAAACTGAGAAAGAAAACAAAATGTAAGCAAATAACAACAAAGAGAGTTAGAATGCTATGTAGTGTTCCACACTCTGTTTCCATGGTTCTCTTTCTGGATGTAGATGGCTCTCTTCATCACTGAAAAAGTGAACTGGTTTGAATTATCTCATTGTTGAAAAGAGCCATGTCCATCAGAATTGATCATTATATAATCTTTTTATTGCTGTGTATAATGATCTCCTGGTTCTGCTCATTGCACTTAGCATCAGTTTATGTAGGCTTCTCCAAGCCTCTCTGAAATCATTATAGCATTCATATACCATCATTTATTAAACCATTCTCCAATTGAAGGGCATCCTCTCAATTTCCAGTTTCTTGCCACTACAAAGAGGGCTGCCACAAACATTTTTGCACTTGTGAGTCCTTTTCCTTCCTTTAAGATCTCTTTGAGATATACTTCCAGTAGAAACACTGCTAGAATAAAGGGTATGGACTATTTGATAACTTTTTGAGTGCAGTTCTAAACTCCTCTCCAGAATAATTGGATCCATTCACAGTTCCACCAACAATATATCAGTGTCCCAGTTTTCCTACATCCCCTCCAACATTCTTCATTATCTTTTCCTCTCATCTTAGCCTATATGAGAGGTATATAGTGGTATCTCAGAGTTGTCTCAAGTTGCATTTCTCTGATCAGTAGTGACTTGGAGCACCTTTTCATGTGACTGTAGAGGACTGCAGATAGTGAGGAACTCTGGGAAAAGTATACTTGAAGCAAGGATACTTACAACAGGGTGTTTACTCAGTGTGATTGATGAAACAATGGATCTCTAGTTCACATATACTTAGTGTGATGTAATGATGTAATAATGCTAGTTGGCATATATTTAGTGTGATGTAATAGTTCTACATCCTTGACCATCCTCGTGGTGGGTCTCCTGCCTTCATCACTTCTCCACCTAAGACCAAGGCTTGTCCAGAGATCATACAGAAAGCTAGTCCAAACATACATGTGACTATATATAGTTTCAATTTCTACATCTGAAAATTATCTCTTCATTTTGACCAATTATCAGTTAGAGAATGGCTTAAACTATTATACATTATATATTTTAGCAATAAAAACTTTATCAGATTCTTTGAATGTAAAAATGTTTTCCTAGTTTATTGCTTCCTTTCTAATCTTGTCTGCATTGATTTTGTATGTACAAAATCTTTTTAAATTACTATAATCAAAATTATCTATTTTGTGATCAACAATGATCTCTAGTTCTTCTTTAGTCACAAATTCCTTCCTCCTCCACAAATCTGAGAAGTATCTATGTTCTACCTATGTAGAGTTTGATATCCGCTCTTCTCTTTCACTGTAGAAGCTGTTATTTTCTTTTAAAATACATTTTAGGTAATATCTTTTGTTATTTACATCACCTAAATGTCTTTCTTATTCTTCTTTATTCCATATCCCAGAGAGCCATCCCATATAAAAAAGTACTTTAAAGAATGAAACAAAAGAAAAAAGAGAAAATGTCAGTAAAAAAAAATGAAAAGAGGAAAAAATTTGAAAATGTGTACAATGTATCAAATGTATGCATCTCTCTAATTGAAAAAGGAATTGGAAATATATCTTTTTTATCTCTTTATTTTTGTATCAAGTATCTTCTCTGTAATTTTTTACTCTTTTGTATCATTGTTACATCCATTTAATTATTGTAGTCAATATGTATGTTGTTTTTTTTGACTCTGCTTTCTTCAATCTGCATTAATTAAAGTGAGCTAATGTGGAGTAATGGAATTTCTAGGTCCAAGTACATGGACATTTCAGTTACTTTTATTTGTACAGCACCAAATTACTTCGCACAATGGTTATATGATTTAATGCTCTACAACAATACATTAGTGTACTCATCTTTTCCCATTTACTATTCAACACAACTATTCTCATTTTATTTTATGCATGCTTTTTTTTAAATTTGCTGGATTGTAGGTGGTACTTCAAGGTGTTTTTTTTTTTTTTAATTTTTATTTCTGTTATTACTAGTGAGTTGAAGCATTTGGTTTTTTTTTCAATTAATTTTTGTAGTTATGTATGTACATTAATTTTTTTGCATATTTCATGTTGGAAGAAAAAAATTAGAAGAAAAGGTAAAAACCACAAGAAAGGAAAAATACAGAAGGAAAAAAGGTGAAAACAGTATGCTTCAATTAACATATAAGCAGTCATTTCATTTCACTTAGATTGCCAGATTTGTTGACACACAATTGAGCAAAATAGCTCTTAATTATTACTTCAATTTTTTTCATTGGTTCACCTTTTTCATTTTTGATGCTGGCAAATTTTTTTTTTTCCTTTTTCTAATCAAATTAACCAAAATTTATTTATTTTATTTTTTTTCATAAAACTAACTTCATTTTATTTATCAATTCAATAGTTTTCTTATCTTCAATTTTATTAATCTCTTCTTTAATTTTCAGAATTTTTAATTTGGAACTTAATTATTATTATTACTTTTTTTTAGTTTTTTGCCCCATTCACTAATCTCCTCTTTCTTTTTATCAAGGCAGTTTTCCTTTATGATCTCTTGAAGAATGCTATACATGCTTTTTTTTTTTTTTTTTTTTTTGGTCATGGCCTTCAAGTAGAGCAATAATTTATAAATTGGCTCCTCTGGATCTGTTTTCTAGGTCAGTTGTTTTTCCAATGTGGTATTTTACATTTTCTTCCATTTTTTCATTCTTTTTAGTTTGGTATGTCACAGGGTCATTAGCTTTTATTTTCTCTGTTGCAGTTTTAATATCTGACTTTCTTCAATTAGCTTTTGTATCTCTTCCATTTGATTAATTCTACTTTTAAAGGCAGTGTTTTCTTCAGTGGATTTTTTTTTTTTTTTTGCATTTGTCCAAATGTGTTTTTAAAGGAATTTCCTTCCTTTTCCAAGTTGTTGACTCTGTCTTGCATAGACAACTCAGGCTTGGTTTCATGTGGTATTTTGAGGGAAACTAGGAGAGACTGAGCAGTTTTCTGGCTTCACTTTGCCAGCTAGACTCTACCCCCGGAAGTTGCAAATGTTTTAATACAATTTGCCATGCCCTTCCATTCCATGGGAGAGTTCAACCATTCACATTCACAGTTATGATTACCATCTGTGTATTTTCCACCATCTTATTTTTTTTTGTTGTTTATATTTTTCTCTATATTATGTATTTTTATTGCATAGTGTTCTGAAAAAAATACATGTACTATTTCTGCCTTTCTGCATTTGATTTTGAAGTCTTTTTGTCTTAATACGTATGGTTAAGTTTTGTATAGGTTCCATAAAGTGCTGAAAAGAAAGTGTACTCCTTTCTGTCTCCATTCAATTTTCTCCAAAGATCTATCATGCCTAACTTTCCTAGTATTCTATTTATCTCTTTAACTTCTTTCTTATTTATTTTGTGATTTGATTTAACTAGGTCTGAGAGAGCAAGGTTGAGATCTCCCACTATGATAATTTTGCTATCTATTTCTTCTTGCAACTCTCTTAAATTCTTCTTTAGGAATTTAGATGCTACACTACTTGGTGCATATATGGTTAATATTGATATTGCTTCATTATCTATGGTACCTTTTAGCAAGGTATAATTTCCTAACTTATCTCTGTTAATTAGATCATTTTTTTGCTTAATCTGAGATCAGGAAGACCACACTTTTTTTTTTCCTTCACCTGAAGCACAACAGATTCTTCTCCAGGCTTTTCTTTTTCTTTTTACTCTGTATGTATCACTCTGTTTTAAATATGTTTTTTGTAAAAAAAAAAAAAAAAAAAAAGGTATTATAGGAGTCTGGCTTTTAATTCAGTCTGCTATCTGCTTACCTTATCATCTTTGTATTCTGGGTTCCTTACCTTTTTTCAAATCTCAGATCAAATTTAACCTCCTAATTTTCTCTTCTCTCTAACTTTTAATACCTTCCCCTCTTATCACCAATATATTTGTATATACCTTATACATACTTAGTTATATTCTTGTGGTCTCCATCATGAAAATGTGATCTTTTATGGATATAAACAGGCTTTGCCTTTCTTTGTAATTTCTAACACTTGACATTATGCCTGCAATACAGTAAATACTTAATGTTTTTTTTTTGATTGATTGAAATCATTAATGAATATGGTCTAGGAAGTTATTGAACTCTAGGCCAATGATACAGAAAATTACTGATACAGAAAAGGCATAAAGTCAAATAATATAAGAATCACAAAACTAATACAATGTAGAAGTAATATTATATAATGAAGACAGTAATGGCTTGAAGTCATAAGGCAAGTTTTGGTTTAGGGTCAATTATTTACAATCTGTGTAATCCCTAGTAAGCTACAAGTCTATTTTTATTACTTATTTGCAAATAAAGATATTTTTACTACTTAAACCATGAAAGCTTTTCACGACCTCACTGAGCTTTTATGAGGATTTAAAGAAGGGATAAGCTTCCTCAGTGCAGCTACAGCCTCTCATCTTTACCATCTTTACCAAACTCTGTCTGGGAAATAATCTGTCTTGGAGGAAGCATGTCATTGATCTGAAAAATCTTTATACCTATTGTAAATCTCAATTTATGCCTTCTTCTGCTATGAATTTCTGGTTCATATTCTCTTATAAATACCCTCATAGTGCATCTATTAAATATTATATAAGCCTTCTATTGCTATTATAAAACAACTCACATATACTACCATTTATATTTCCATTTCTCTTTCATTCATATGTAGTTTTGATATTTCTGAGACAATAAGGATTAATGGTTTATAGTGGTATAGCAAAAATTTAGTTACTAAATATTCATTAGTAAGAGAGTTGCGGTTGATCTGTCATTTGTGATTTTAATTCTAATTTAATTCATGTATTTTAATTTACATCAATATACTCATGAAAAATATTTTATGGCAATTTATACACATTTTATACATTTGTATAAAACAATCAATATAAATCTATCATTACTGTGAAGATTTGAAGAAATAGTTGAGGAAGAGAGCAGAGTTCTTATGAGTCAAGGATGCCACTTTGAGGAGAGGAGTTCTAGGACCATTTGTGATAAGTAAGTAGATAAAGACAATTGAAATTTTCCACTTAATCTTTTATTTTTTGTGAAGGAGATTAGAGAATTTACAGACAAAAACTAACAGAAAATTTATTATAGATCTTATTCAAATTTCATATTTGAATAGAAAAGTATGGTCTAGAAGATGGCAGAGAGAAACCAGTAACTTTCCCGAGCTCTTCCCAGTTTCTCTCAGAAACAATATTAAATCAAGCTTCTAAAGCTTCTAAATAGATTCTGGAGGGACAGAAGCCACAAAAAGAAACAATTTCCTTAACTTAAGATAATTTAGAAGGACTTCAGAAAAGGTCTGTCTCACTTGGGCAAAATGGGAGTACAGTTCAGTGCTGATTTCTTTTTGGCAAGAAACTGGGAGGCACAGATCATCAGCTGAAGCCCCTCAGTCCTGACTCAGCAGGTTAGTGTCACAGCAAGTCATCTGAGAGGCCTGCAGCCCCAGTGCAAAAGGCAATCTGTCATCTCTGAAAATCTGAGGACAACAAGTGTGAGAAGGCCATGCTATCCCTGTGCAGTGGGAAAACTGCAAACTCCAGAGGCACCAGAGCAGATAGACAGTGACTGATCAAGGCCCCTGAAACCTAGAAGTTCAGGAAATGTTCCTTGTGCTGCAAGAACAAAGTTCAACTTTAAAAGACAAAACAGGCTAAATGGGAAGCAAAAAGCATAAAAAATCCCTGACTAAAGAATGCTAATTAGTGACGGGAAATCAAAACAAAAAACTGAGATGAGCACAATGAGGTCAAAACTCCTGTATGGAAAGCCTCAAAGGGGAAGGTGAATTGGTCCAAAGACCAAAAAGTATTCTTAGAAGAACTCAAAAAGTATTTTTAAAATCTTATAAAATAAGTAGAAAAAAATTGAGAAAAGAAATGAGAGTTATACAAGAGTCAGACATTAGCTTGGAAAAAGAGGCACAAAAGCTCAGTGAAGAAAATAATCCTTAAGAGATATAACTGGCCAAATGGAAAAGTAGACACACAAGCGAACTGAATAAAACAATTCTTTAAAATTTTTAATTGGACAAGAGGAAGCTATTGAGTCTATGAGACATCAAAGATAAGTCAAATAAAATCAAAAGAAAAAGATAGAAGAAAATAAAAAATACCTCATTGGAAAAAGAAGTGACATGGAAAATAGATCCAGGAGAGATAATTTTAGAATTGTTGGGCTATTTGAAAGCCACAAACATAAAAGGAACTTGGACATCATATTCCAACAAATTATCAAAGAGTCACAGTCAAGATTATCTAGGAATGGCAAAGCCAAGATGGCAGAGAGTAGACAGATGTATTTGAACTCTCCCTATCTTTCCTCAGATTAACACCAGATCAAGCCTTTGAACTTGTTTTGGAGTGAAAAAACACACAAATATTTGGAGTATAACAAATTTCCAGCAGAAGATATTTGGGAAGAAGTTCAGAAAAGAACTTTTTATTATTATTATTATAGCTTTTTATTTACAAGATATATGCATGGATAATTTTTCAGCATTGACAATTGCAAAACTGTTCCAACTTTTCCCCCCACCTCCTCCCCCAGATGGCAGGCAAACCAATACATGTTAAATATGTTAAAGTATATGTTAAATACAATATATGTATACATATCCATACAGTTATTTTGCGGCACAAGAAGAATCGGACTTTGAAATAATGTACAATTAACCTGTGAAGGAAATAAAAAATGCAAGCGGACAAAAACAGAGGGATTGTAAATGCTGTGTAGAGGTTCACACTCATTTCCCAGAGTTCTTTCACTGGGGGTAACTGGTTCTATTCATTATTGAACAAATGGAACTGATTTGGTTCATCTCATTGTTGAAGAGAGCCACATCCTTCAGAATTGATCATCATATAGGATTGTTGTTGAAGTATATAATGATCTCTTGGTCCTGCTCATTTCACTCAACATCAATTCATGTAAGTCTCTCCAGGCCTTTCTGAAATAATCCTGCTGGTCATTTATTAAAGAATAATAATATTCCATAATATTCATATACCACAATTTATTCAGCCACTCTCCAATTGATGGGCATCCATTCAGTTTCCAGTTTCTGGCCACTACAAAGAGGAATGCCACAAACATTTTAGCACATACAGGTCCTTTTCCCTTCTTTAAGATCTCTTTGGAACATAAGCCCATTTGGATCAAAGGGTATGCACTGTTTGATAACTTTTTAAGCATAGTTCCAAATCGCTCTTCAGAATGGCTGAATGTATTCACAATTCCACCAACAATGTATCAGTGTCCTAGTTTTCCCACATCCCCTCCAATATTTAGCATTATCTTTTCCTGTCATCCTAGCCAATCTGAGAGGTATGTAGTGGTATCTCAGAGTTGTCTTAATTTACATTTCTCTGATTAATAATGACTTGAAGCATCTTTTCATATAGCTAGAAATAGTTTCAATTTCTTCATCTGAAAAGTATATGTTCATAGCCTTTGACCATTTATCAATTGGAGAATGGCTTGAAGGAAAGGTGTATTTCAGTCAGGCATGGGGAAAGGAGGAAGGGGAAAAGACAGCCCAGTGCAGGCAAAGCATAGTAACCTAGAGCAGTGTAGCATCCTAGCACTGGGAGAATCTACCAGGAGGCTCTTAGGCAAAATACAGCAGCATTGGCTACTCTGTCCTGGTTCAGAAGCCAGTGGATTAGCAGTCTAGCTGAGAGACATCCAACACAACTATAAAGGGCAAATAGTGATCCCCTGAACTCCAAAAAAACAATGGACTTGGCTATGCCCACCCAACACAGAAAGGAAATCAGCCTTATTGGCTTCAGAGTAGCATGAAACTCCTGTCACATATACAAGAATCTTGGAACAATCTCCCCTTTTTTGGAAGAGCAGACAATAACCTTTAAAAATGAACAAAAAAGCGAAAAGAACTCTGACATAGCTTTTATGAAGACAGAAAAGATCAGACTTAAAATCCTGAGGACATTAAAGGCAAATCATCTCCAAATGAAGCCTCAAAGGGTGAGATGAGTTAGTCTCCCTCTGACAAGGCTCTCTTGGAAGAATTCAAAAGGATCTTTAAAAAGAGTTAGAAGAAAAATGGGGAAAGAAAATGAGAACTTTGTATGAGAGTTTGAAAAAGGAAACAAGTTATCTGAAGAAAACTCCTTTAAAATCATATTTAGAGAAATGGAAAAAGTATATAACTCCTTAAAATAGATTTGACAAAATGGAAAAAGAAACCAACTTGCTGAAAAATAGAATTTGTGAAATGGGGAAAAAAAACAATGGACAAAAGAACTCATTTAGCTAAATGAAAAATGAGACAAAAAACTAACTGAGGAAAATAATTCACCAAAAATTAGAACTGAACAAATGGAAAGTTAATGACTCAATGAGACATCAAGAATCAATTAAATAAAACAAAAAATAAAAATAAAAAATAGAAGAAAATGTAAAATGCCTTGGAAAAACAACTACCTGAAAAATAGATTTAGGAGAGACAATCTAAGAATTATTGAACTTCCTGAAAACCATGATGAAAAATAGAGTCTGGATAACATCTTTCAGGAAATTGTAAAGGAAAATCGCCCTAATGTCCCAGAGCTAAATGATAAAATAGCCATTAAAAGAATTCACTGATCACTTTCTGAAAGAGATCCCAAAATAAAAACTCCAAAGAATATTTAAACTTCATAATTATCAGATAAAGGAGAAATATTATAAGCAGCCAGAGACAAAGAATTTAAATATTGAGGAGCCATGATCAGGATTACTCAGGACCTAGCAGCTTCCATTTTAAAGGATCAAAGGGCCTGGAATATGATATTCTGAAGGGCAAAGGAATTTTGAATTCAACCAGCATAATTGAGCATTATCTTTCAGGGGAAATGATAGACATTAAATGAAACAGGTGAATTTCATTTATTTCTGATGAAAAGATCAGAGCTGAACAGAAAATTTGATTTTCAAATACAAAACTCAAGAGAAACATAAAAAGGTAAAAAGGAAAGAAAAAATAACTTTCTTTTAAAAGTCAAAAAGTTCACATAACTATATGAGAAGATAATATATTTAACTCTTGACAACTATATCTTTAATATGGCCATACTTAGAGGATGTAGGTATTATCTGATATTATTGTGATTTTATAAAAAAAGAAACTAGAGTTGGATTGTACTAGAAGAAGAAAAAAGGGAAGGTAAAATGTTGTAAATTACATTTCATGAAGAGAAAAAAAAGACTATAATTGAGGGGAAAAAAGAGGGGGCTGAACTTTGTGTGACCCTTACTCTTATAGGATTTGGCTCAAAGAAAGAATATCAGACATAATTGCCCACAGAGAAACTTATCTTATTCAAGAGGGAAGCAGCAGAGGAAAAGGGGGAGGCTAATAGAAGAAAGAAGAAAGAACAAAAGTAGAAAAGGAAAGGGATGAGAAAGGGGAGGGGCTATAAAAGAAAGGGCTGTTTGAGGAAGATGGTGGTCAGAAGCAAAACACTGAGATGGAATGAAAGGGAAAAAGGAAAGACAAAAGTATAACTCAGGAAAATAAAATGGCAGAAAATACAGAGTTAGTAACTTTAACTGTAAATATGAATGGGGTTAACTCTCCCATAAAACATAAGTAGACCATTAAAAGTCAGAATCCTACAATATGTTGTTAACAAGAAACACATTTGACAAAGAGACATAGATTAAAGATAAAAGGCTAGAACAGAGTCTAATAAGCTTCGGGTGAAGTAAAAAAAAAAAAAAAAGCAGGGGTTGCAATACTGATCCCTGATCAAGCAAAAGCAAAAATTGATCTAATTAAAAGAGATAAGAAAGGCAACCATATCTTTCTAAAGGGTACCATAGATAATGAAGAAATATAAATACTAAACATATATTCAAGTGATATAGCATTCAAATTCCTAGAGGAGAAGTTAAGAGAACTTCATGAAAAAATAGACAGCAAAACTATACTGGTGGGGAATCTCAGCCTTGCTCTTTCAGAACTAGATAAATCAAACCACAAAATGAATAATAAAAAAAATTAAGGAAGTAAATAGAATTTTAGAAAACATATAATAGATCTTTGGAGAAAACTGAATGGAGACAGAAAGGAATGTACTTTTTTCTTGACAATATATGGAACCTACACAAAAATTGACCATGTTATTAGGGCATAAAAATCTCAAAATAAAATGCAGAAAGACAAAAATAGTAAATGTATCTTTTCCAGATCGTGATGCAATAAAACTTACATGTAATGAAGGGCCAGGGGAAAACAGAACAAGAATCAATTGGAAACTAAATGATTTAATCCTAAATAATGAGTGGGTTGAAATAACAAATCATAGATACAATCATATGTTTCATTCAAGAGAATGACAATAATGAGACAACACATCAAAATTCATGGGATGCAGTTCTTAGAGGAAGTTTTATATCTCTAGATGCTTAATTGCATAAAACAGAGGAAAAAAAGTATAGTTAATTGGGTATGCAATTTAAAAAGCTAGAAAAAAACAAACCCCAATTTTGAGGGGATAATTGGAATTTTAAAAATCCAAATTAAATACTAAATTTGAAATTTTGAAAATAAAATGGGAGATTAATAAAACTGAAAGTAAGAAAACTATTGAATTAATAAATAAAACTGACTTGGTTTTATGGGGGGGAAATCAACAAAATAGATAAATCTTTAGTTACTTTGATTCAAAAAAGGAAAGAAGAATATCAAATTGTTAGTATCAAAAATGAAAAAGGTAAACTTTCCACTAATGAAGAGGAATTTAGAGCAATAATTTTGAACTATTTTGTCCAAGTGTATGCCAACAAATCTGATAAAGTGAAATAGAAACTAGCAAAATTAACAGAGGAGAAAAGAAATAACTTAAATAGTCCCATTTAAGAAAAATAAATTTAACAAGCTATTAATTAACTCTCTAAGAAAAAAAAATCTCCAGGGCCAGATAGATTTCTATCAATATTCTATCAAATATTTAAGAACAATTAATTCCAATATTATGAAAATATTTTGAAAATTAAGGGGAAAAGGAGTCCTCCAAATTCCTTTTATGACCCATATATGGTGCTGATATCTAAACCAGGTGAGGTCAAAACAGTGAAAGAAAATTACAGGGCAATTTCCCTAATGAATATGGATGCCAAAATCTTATACCAGAAATACAGAACTGGTTCAATATTAGGAAAACTATTAACATAATTGACTATATTAAAAATCAAACTAACAAAAATCATATGATTGTCTCAATAAATGCAAGAAAGCATTTAACAAAAACTCTCGAGAGTATAGGAATAAATGGAGTTTTCCTTAAAATGATTAGTAGCATCTACTTAAAACCATCAGCAAATATCATGTGTAATGATGATAAATTAGACCAGTTCCCAATAAGATTAGGGGTAAAACAAGATTTTCCAATATCATAATTACTATTCAATATTGTATTAGAAAGGTTAGATTTAGCAATAAAAGAAGAAAAATAAATTGAAGGAATTAGAATAGGTAAAGAGGAAACAAATTATCATTCTTTGCAGATGATAAGATATATTTAGAGAATCCTAGAAAATAAACTAAAATACTATTAGAAACAATAAACTACTTTAGCATATTGCAGGGTACAAAATAAATCCACATAAATCATCACAATTTTTATATATTACCAACAAAGTCTAGCAGGAAGCAATACAAAATGAAATTCCATTTAAAATAACTGCAGATAATAAAATATTTGGAAGTCTACCTGCCAATACAAAGTCAAGAGATATATGAACACAATTACAAAACATTTTTCATACAAATAAAGTCAGATCTAATCAAATGGAAAAATTTCAAGTGCTCATGAATAGGCCAAGCTAATATAATAAAAATGAAAATACTACCTAAATTAATCTCTTTATTCAGTGCCATATCAATAATACAGAGCCAGAAAAAAATAATAACAAAATTCATCTGAAAGAATAAAAAGTCATGAATTTCAAGGAAATTAATGAAAAAACATGCTTTACTAGACATAAAAGTATATTATAAAGCATCAGTCATCAAAACCATTTAGGACTAGCTCAGAAATGGAGCAGTTGATCAGGGGAATAAGTTAGGTTTGCAAGATACAATAGTCAGTGACTTACGTTATCAAATGTTTGATAAACCCAAAGAACCCAGCTTCTGGGATAAGAACTCACTATTTGACAAAAATAGTTGAGAGAATTGGAAATTATTATGGCAGAAACTAGGCACTGATCGACATGGGTTCGTTATTTAGACATAAAGAGTGATATTATAAGCAAATTAGAAGAAGAAAGGATAGTCTACCTCTCAGATCTGTGGAAAAGGAAGGGATTTGTGACCAAAGAACTACTAGAGTACATTATGGAAGGCAAAATGGATACTTTTGATTATATTAAGTTAAACTTTTTTTTGAACAAATGGAGACCAACCAATGGAGACAAAATTAGAAGGGAAGCAATAAACTAGGAAAAATTTTATATCCAAGGGTTCTGATAAAGGCCTCATTTGTAAATAGAAAATTGACCCAAATTTATAAGAATTCAAGTCATTCTTCAATTGATAAATGGCCAAAGGATATGATCAGACAATTTATAGATGAAGACATTAAAACCATTTATACTCATATGAAAAAATGCTCTAAATCATTGATAAGAAAAATACAAAATAAGGCAACTCTGAGGTACCACTATATACTTCTTCTCAGATCGACTAAGATGTCAGGAAAAGTTAATGAGAAATGTTGGAAAGCATGTGGCAAAAACAGGACACCAATACATTAATTGTGGAGTTGTAAACTGATCCAACCATTCTGAAGAGCAATTTCAAATTCTGCCCAAAAGGCTATCAAACTACCCTTTGATCCAGAAGTATCTCTACTGGGCTTGTATGCTAAAGAGATAATTAAAAAAGGGAAACAGTTCCACATGAACAAAAATATTTGTAGCAGCCTTTTTTATAATGGCAATGAACTGGAAACTAAGTGGATACCCTTCAGTTGGAGAATGACTGAATAAGAAATAGTATATTAATGTTATGGAATATTACTGTTCTATAAGAAATGATCAGCAATATAATTTCAGAGAGCCTGGAGAGATTTGCATGAACTGATATTAAGTGATGTGAATAGACCAAGGAGAATAATGTACAAAGGAACAGCAAGATTTTTTGATGATCATTATGACGGACATGACTCTTTTCAATAACAAGGTCATTCAGACCAATTTCAATGGTCTTGTGATGAAGAGAACCATCTGCCCCCAGAGAGAGAACTGTGGAGACTGAGTGTGGATCACAACATAGTATTTTCAACTAGTTTATTGTTATTTGCTTGTATCTTGTTTTTTTTTTCCTCATGTTTTTTATTTTTTGATGATTTTTTTGGGGGGTACAGCATGGTAACTGTGGTAATATGTATAGGAAAATTGCACATGTTTAACATATGAGTTACTTGTCATCCAGAGAAAGGGAAGGAAAAAAAATTTACCACAAAGTTTTACAAAGTTGAATCTTGAAAATTATCTATGCATACGTTTTTGAAAATGAAAAGCTTTAATGAAAAAGATTATCCTGGACTTAGCACTTGTGACAATACAAGATCAGAAGACATGGAATATCATAATGTAGAAGGCAAAGAACTTTGATTACGACAAAGAACCAACTACTCAGCAAAACAGAGCTTAATTTGTCAGAGGGAAAAATGGATAGTCAATGAAACAAGGGATTTTCAAACTTTATTTTTGTTTATTTTATCAATAATATTTTATTTTTCCAAAAACATTCATTTTTGTAAGACTTTGTGTTCCAAATTTTTATCCCACCCTCCTTTACCTACCCACCAATAAACCAAAACTTTTGATATGTCAAGCATGCAATTCTTTTAAATATATTTCCTATTTGTTATGTTGTGCAAGAAAAATAAGGCCAAAAGGAGAAAAAAATGAGAATGAAAAACAAACATGAAAATACTAGACGTCATTCTACATTCAGAATCCAAGTTCTCTCTCTAGATGCAGATGGCATTTTCCATCCCAAGTCTATTGAAATTTCATGGAATCATCGCATTATTGAGAACAGCCTAGTCCACAATTGATCATGATATAATCTTCTTGTTACTATGTACAATGATCTCCTGATTCTGCTCACTTCATTCAGCATCAGATCTTCTGAGCTTTTCTGAAATTAGCCTTCACATCATACGACTAGAAATGGCTTTAATTTCTTCATATGAAAATTGTTTGTTCTTATCTTTTGACCATTTATCATTTAGGTAATGCTTTGTATTTTTTGTCAATTTGACTCCATTCTCTATATATTTTAGAAATGAATCAATGCTCTTTATCAAGCACATTGTCTATAAAAATTGTCTCAGATTTCTGCTTTCCTTCTAATCTTGACCACAATGGTTTTGTTGATAAAAAACTTTAAATTTAATGTAATCAAAATTATCCATTTTACATTTCATAAGGTTCTCTAATTCTTTTTTGATTATAAATTCCTCTCCTTCAAATGTTCAAACTTTAGTGATTAAAATATGAGAGCTTAAGAGAAAATTTTAAAGATTGTTATAAAATTTATTTTATAATACAAAAATGGTGCTGAAAACCAAACTAGGAAGAGCCAAAAGAGAGAAAGAAAATTACAAAACAATTTCCCTAGTGAATGTACAATAATTTATCACAAGAATAATACAAAATTACTAGCAGAAATTTATACCAGGAATGCAGAGCTAGTTCCGTTATTAAGAAAATAATTCTCATAATTAACCATATCAATAACAAAACTAACAGAAATCATGTGACCATTTCACAATAAATGCATACAAAAAGCTTTTGACATAATACAGTTACTTCTATTAAAAATTCTAGAGAGCATGGGAATAAATGGAGTTTTCCTTAAAATGATAAGTAGTATTCAACTATGTAATGTCCAGACTAGCTCTCTGGAGGACCTCAGGATCAGCCTGAGTCCTTGGTCTGAGTGAAGGAGGCAGGAGGTCCATGTGGCTGGTCAAAGATGTATTCTGGAGTCTGGAATCTTCTCTTATATCTGTGGCTGAGAGCTGTGGTTGAGAGAGTTCCAGTTGTCCCAGCTTTTAAATACTTCAATACAATTATATCACTACACCACACTGAGCAAGCATCAGATGTAGAACATTACACCATTACATGAGATTAAATACCATACTAAGTAAATGCTTAGCTAGAAAATCATTATCTTATCATCCTGAGTCTTAAGTATACCTTTTCAGAGTTCCAGCCCTCTACATCTCCAGCTTCCTTTTGTTTTAGAACACAGGTGGTTATGCCCTCCCTGACTTCTCAGGAAGGGAGATGAAAACACCAAAGAGAAAGGGGAGTCAAACCAGATATTGTTAGGGGGTTTCCTCTGGGCTGAAGTTGAAACAGATATGCATAAATTCATCAGCATGAGAGGTATTACACAAGCACATCATAATATAACTTAGGCTAGTAGTGATGTAACAAACAACATAAATCAACATATTGACATAACAAACAATATAAATATACATGCCCATAAGTCCTAGAAGGAGGGCATATAAATAACAATCACACAAACACCTACTTCAGCAGCCAAGAGATAGTCCAAAACTAATCTATTGTCCATTACTTTACGTGTCTGGGAGTCCAATGATTTCTGCAAGTTTTGAAGTCTACAAAAATTTCATCATGTGTCAGGGAATTCAATGATTTCTGCTGGTTTTAAAGTCCTGCAACAGAGAGAGAGGAGAGAGAGGAGAGAGAGGGGAGAGAGAGGGGAGAGAGAGAGAAGAGAGAGAGGAGAGAGAGAGGAGAGAGAGAGGAGAGAGAGAGGAGAGAGAGAGGAGAGAGAGAGGAGAGAGAGAGGAGAGAGAGAGAAGAGAGAGAGAGAAGAGAGAGAGAAGAGAGAGAGAAGAGAGAGAGAAGAGAGAGAGAGAGAGAGAGAGAGAGAGAGAGAGAGAGAGAGAGAGAGAGAGAGAGAGAGAGAGAGAGAGAGAGAGAGAGAGAAAGAGAGAGAGAGAGAGAGAGAGAGGGAATGCCCTACTTGGGTATAATTGAGCTGTGAAAGTGAGAAGCATTACACCCCTTAAATTCATCAGCACTGTTCTTATCCAATTCTCCATGCTTTTCAGCTCCTTTGTCAGTATAATTCCCCTCCTCCTCTTTCTCCTTACACTTCCTTGTCTGGCTCTTCTCCTTAGAACTTTTCCTTTTTTTCCTTTAAAGCCAATTGTATTTTATTGTACATAAGGTATGCTTTTTCAGGAACTTAATCAGGACCCATAGCTTTATAATGTTCAATTAGTTACTCTCCCACTGGTTCTCACATATCTGGTTCTAATTTTTTTTTTCCTTAGATAGCCAAGGAAATGTGCACTCTAATATATTTAAGAGTCCAGTGATCTGCTTCCAAGTTACCAACAAACCTTGTTTCTTTATTAACCTAACTATGTATTCTGCATATTTCCCTTGGGGTGCAAAAGACTCTTTTCTTAGTATTTGGCCCATTTCAGATAAAAAACCAAAAGTGACTAATTTAGCTCTTTTCTTCCTACTTGCCTATTTTTATTCTTACCCTATTTCCAGGTCAGGAGGACTTCTCCATTGAGCTTGACCAATTGTGTCAGTGGAGCTGATTTATGACCTGCTTTGCAAGGCCTTGTGTTTCTAAGACCTTACATTGGGCACCAAATTGTAATGTCCAGACTAGCTCTCTGGAGGACCTCGGAATCAGCGCCAGTCCTTGGTCTTAGTGGAGGATTGAAGCAGACAGGAGGGCCACATGGCTGGTCAAAGATGGATTCCAGAATCTAGTGTCTTCTCTTGTGTCTGTGGCTGAGAGCTGTAGCTGAGAGTTCCCAGTTGTCCCAGCCCTTAAATACTTCAATATGATTATATCACTATACCACACTGAGCAAGCGCCAGATGTGGAACATTACAGCATTACATCACATTAAGTACCATATTCAGTATATACTTAGCTGGAGAATTATTATCTCATCAATCATACTGAGTCTTAAGTATACCTTTTCAGAGTTCCAGCCCTCTACACATCTAAAATCATCAGAAAGAGTTAAATGAAAGGGAAATAAGGTAGAAGTTTTCCCAGTAGGATCAAGGGTGAAACAAGCATGGCCATCACCATTGCTATTACCAAAAATTGTATTAGAAATGGTTGTTTTAACAGTAAGAGAAGAAAAAGAAATTGGTTGTTAAAAAGGAATTAGACTAGGAATGTGGGGGGAAAGTTATCACTGTTTTGCAGATTATATGCTGTCCTACTTAGAAAACTCTAGAGAACCCACTGAAAATAAAATCCTTGACACAATTAATAACTTTAGCTAAGTTGCAGGATACAAAATAAACCTACATAGATCATTACCCTTTCTATATATTACCAACAAAACCCAGCAACAAGACATAGAAAGAAATCCCATGTATAATAACTGTAGACAATGCAGTTATTTGGGAGTCTACCTGACAAGACAACTCAGGGACTATATGGACACAATTACAAAACATTTTTCACACAAATAAAGTCAAATTTAAGTAGTTCAATAAATATCAATTGCTTAGGGCTAGGCTGACAATATAGTAAAAATGACAATACTACCTAAATTGATTTACTTATTCAGTGCCATACAGATCAAACTACCAAACAATTATTTTTCAGATCTAGAAATAAGAAAATTAATCAAGAAGAAAAAAGCCTCAAAAAGTATAAAGGGAATTAATAGAAAGCAAGATGGTCTTATAACAAATCTAAAACTATATTAGGAAATGGGCAGTCATCAAAACTACTTGATGATGGCTAAGAAACAGAATGATGGATCAGTGGAATAGGTTAAGTACACAAGACACAGCAGTAAATAACCATGGCAAGCAACTTTTTGAAAAACCCAAAGATTCCAGCTTCTGTAATAAGAACTTACTATTTGACAAAAACTGCTAGGAACACCAGAAAATAGCATGTCAGAAACTAGGCATAGATCAACATTATATGGGATCCACCTGCCAGTGACTGTTGGAGGTCTAAATAAGACCTGTAGAATGGATCTCTTCATGTGAGAGGATGATGAGGATACAAGGAGACTGCGAGGCAGTTGCTTTTCTCTGACCTCTCTACTGAGAGTCAGTTGTGTTGTCTGACCTGCTTTCAATTTATTTTATTCCCAGTCCACAAGCAACACCGGAGTCAGTAAAGGCTGTTTTGCAGCCTTTTCAGATGTTATGATTCACAGCTGTGAAGGTTCTCGGAGAATTGACCTGCCCCTTCACTTAGGCATAGTCCTTAACAACTATATAGCAAAACAAAGTCAAAATTGGTGTACCATTTAGACATAAAAGGTGCTACCATAAGCAAATTAGGAGAGCAAGTAATAGCTTATCAGTCAGGTTTATAGAGAAGAAACTAATTTATGATTACATAAGAGACAGAAAACATTATGAAATACAAAATGGATCATTTTTATTACATTAAATTAAAAAAAGGTTTTGTGAAAATAAAACCAAGATAATCAAGATTAGAAGGACAACAGAAAGCTGAGAAATAGTTTTTACATCTAGCATTTCTGATAAAGGCCTTACTTCTCAAATATGTGGAGAATCAAATCAAATTTATAAGAATACAAGTAATTTATTCATTGATAAATTGTTAAAGAATATGAATAGGCAATTTTCAGAAGAAAAAAAATTAAAGCTCTTTATATTAATATGAAAAAAATTCTCTGAATCCCTATTGATTAAAGAACTGTAGATTAAAATAACTGAGGTGCCACCTCCCACCTATTAGATTGGCTAATAGAACAGGGACATGATAAATGTTGTAGTAAGTGTGGAGATATTGGAACAAAAATGAATTGTCGGTGAAGTTTTGAATTAATACAACAATTCTAGAGAGTAACTTGAAACTAATTGTCCAAAGGACAATCAAATTTTGCATACCTTCTATCCAGCAATACCACCACAAGATCTGTATCTCAAAGACATCATAAAAAAGAGAAAAGAATCTTCATATACAAAAATATGTATAGCAGGTAAAGAAGAATTGGAAATGGAGGGGATACCTGTCCTTTGGGTAATGGGTGAATTGGTGAACAAGTTGTTGCATGCAAATATAATGGAACACTACTGTGCTATAAGAGATGATGAGCTGGCAGATTTCAGAAAAACCTGTAAAGATTTACATGAACTGATGTTAAGGGAGTGAGTAGAACCAGAAGAACATTGAATACAAGAACAACAAAATTATATGACAATCAACTATGATGTATTTAGTTCTTTTCAGCAATAAAATGATCAGACAATTCTAAAAGACTCATGATGGAAAATGCTATCCACATTCAGAGAAAGAACTATAGTGACCGAATATAGATTAAAGTATATTATTTTCCCTTTTTTGGTTGTTTTTTGTTTTTCTCTTTTTCATGTTCTCTTTTTGTTCTTATTCTTCTTTCAAAAGATCACTAATGTCAGAATTTGTTTAAACTGATTATACATATATAACCTGTTACAGATTGTTTGCTGTCTTTGGGAAATGGAAAGAGAGGAAGGGAGAAAAATTTATAAAATCTTATAAAATGAATATATAAATAAGCCATCAAATTATTTCAAAAAGAATATATGTATATAATCATATGTATATATACATATATATATAAAATGCATAATGAGTATTTCATATCAAACTAGGTGACTTAGATTTAATGACCACATCTGTCTTTTCCTAGCTGTTTGAACCAGGCCAAATTAGTTAACCATTCTGGGCCTCCATCTATTCCTCTTCTAAAATGAGAAGAGAGGAGTTGGTCTAAATGACATCTAAGGTTCTTTTCTGTAACAATTTTCTGAGGCCTAAAGCTCTTATGAGTAACATTGCATTTTTGTTCTCTACTAAAAAGTGAGCTAAAAATTGTTATTGATATTATACAGATGGAAATATGGAATATTTAGCATATAACCTATGGCACATATGGAGGCCATGCTTGACATCATAAATGATAGTTTATAAGCAAAGGAATTGTGGCAATGAAAATATGCATTCTTTTCAAATGCACTTTGCAGGGTATGTGTCCTTTTTTAATGACCATTGACCATTGACAGGCCTCAACTCTGTGGAGTTTCTGAAATGATATTCTTGTTGTCACAATCAATGAATTTTTATTGAATGAGCCTATCTATGAGTATCTAAGACAATATTCAAAATCTCTGGTTTTTGTTTTTTGCTTTTTGTTTTTACACTAAACAGTCTTCCCTAACATACTAGAATTAACAAAAAGACTTCCAACTTTATTTCATTCATTTATATTATCACTTTTTCTTATTATTACAGCCTTTTGACACAGATTCTTCCTTTGATTTCTATCTATACATATACTTACATGTATATACATACATACATATGTACAAAAATGATCACATTTTTGAGTCATCACAATATGACATATAAGGTAAGTGCTAAGAGCATTTCATTACACCAAACTCTTGATGCATATTTGATAGACAGCCATGCAAAGAGCAAACACATAAGAAATTTTATCTAACTTAGCAATTATCATTTTTAAAGGGCAATTCAGTGCACAGAGAACTCAACTTGTTCTACTCTGTGATTTGTTTCTTAATGAGCTTGTTAAGGGACACACACTTTCAGGGCAAAAGAAAAATCATTATAAGCAGGAGTTCTTAAACTTAAGATCCATGAGCTGGATCTTTTTAAATTAATAAATTTATTTCTACATAATTGCTTTTTCCCTAATTCCTTGTTTTTAATTTTATGTATTTGTATACAGTATTCTAGAAAAGGATCTATAGGGTTCACCAAAGTTCAAAAGGCATCCATGACACACAAACACAAAAAATAGACTAAGAACCCCTGATTTAAGGGGTGTGTGTGTGTATTTAAATATTTTTCCCTTAAAGAAACATGGTGTTTAATTGGATAGAATGATGAACATGGAATTAAGAATACTTAGTTTCAAAATTCAATGCTGACACATACTGAGTGATAACTTGAGAATTCACTTAAATTTGATATGCCTCACGTATGTCCCTAGAATCTGTCATTAATTTTTTTACTAGTTTATGCTAGTATTAATACCATTTATGCTAGTGTAAATAAAAGGAGGTGTAGTATTGAGATTTCCCCACACTGGCAAAATCACAATCCTTCATGTCATCATATATCTTTTTGAAAGTGTAATTAAAACATCCTTAGAATATCCTGTGATATGTGGTAAAGAAATTTTTGAATTTAGTGTTGAGATGACTTACACTAGAATCTTAGTCCTATCAATTACATTTTGTCTGACTTTGAGTGAATTACCTGGGACTCAGTTTACCATGTGCTAAATTGAAATGTTGGATGTAACCTCTAACATGCCTTTCTACTCTAAATTTGTGATATTGTGTTTCAATATTCCTGCTTTCTGGAGATCACTGACAACTTGAATTCGAATCTTGGCTGACTGTGAAGCTGACTACTTTTGTTACCTTTGAATTTATCCCTTGAGATAGGACATGGAATATACATGCCAGTATTCTATAACTTCTTATGCTGTATATCTTGCTGGCCTCAAACCTTTTACTTGTATCGCAGGGGTGTGTGTGTGTGTGTGTGTGTGTGTGTGTGTGTGTGTGTGTGTATGTGTGCGTTTGGGGTGTGTGTACGTATATATATATGTGCATAACTTAACATATATGTACATATTTTTCAAAATTATAAAACCATGTCTATTGAGGTTTCTAAAGCAAAAGTTATCCAAATCTATTGAGATTTCTAGAGAAAAGTTATCCACCTTCTATTATCATCTTTAACACTAAAATGTTGAGTAATGTGATATATCTGAATTTTCTCAAAGTCATTTAACACAGCCCCTGGCACATAGTAGACATTAATAACTGTTTATTAAATGATTGATCTGTGGGAAGATAAGAAAACTCTAAGAAATTGTATTATTTTTTAAACACAGACTAATAACCAAAAAAAAATATCATGGCTTAGTGAAGAGTCTTGTCCTTCATGACTGTATAACAGGAGTTCAATTTTTCCCTCTTATTTGGCCTATCTACATAGCTGGGGTCAAGTCAGAGCCCATAAGCGTTTTTAATATTCTTATTTATAGAATAGGTGTTAATCTGAACTGGTCAGGGGATCTCTTAACCTCTTAACTAGGGAGTTCCTAAGACCAATAAAATCAGCTGTCTGTGCAAAAAAAAAATATGCTCACTTTTATGTAAAATGTGTTAGTATAATATTAGTGTATTTTCATATCTATAGAAACATGCAAGTGAAAATGAGCTGCCAAGGACTTTGATATGAGAGTTGAACATGGGAAAAA
Organism: Sminthopsis crassicaudata; assembly: GCF_048593235.1. Taxonomy (NCBI): domain Eukaryota; kingdom Metazoa; phylum Chordata; class Mammalia; order Dasyuromorphia; family Dasyuridae; genus Sminthopsis; species Sminthopsis crassicaudata. The sequence goes on from NC_133621.1 coordinate 215,749,055, forward strand.
GGAAAATAAGATGAAAACTCACTGGAAGTAGAACCTAAATGTTTTAGTACCTATGCCACCTTATTCTCATAATTATACTTAAAAATATTTCTTCCTTAATCACACTCTTAAATTAGGACTTCCCTACATATCTGTTTGGAATTTATATAGAAATGATAAATCAAAAAGAAAAGAAAGATTTGATTAAAGGCCTATGTTAAAATTTCTTTCTTCAAGTTCTACCTTGAGATTTCTTTGAAGACTGAAAATGACCATGACTTCTCCTGTCAATAGAGGTAAAACTCAAACCTTGTCAGGACCTACCCTGCTAATATCCCATGAAAACTGAAAAGGCAGTTTTTGTTTGTTTGTTTGTTTGTTTGTTTATGGGCTTAGTAACAGACTGAGGTTCTGGCATCTGAGAACAAGGCTAGATAAAGTCAGAATGGTTCTCTGCCAGACTGATCAACAGCAGATGAATTTTATTGGTCACTGAAACTAATGAGATGTTGATAACTCTATCATTTGAAGGACAAAATTATCATAAAATTATTCATTTTTGAATATACCAAGAAATGAAGTATTTATTTAAATATTAATTATGTAGGGTCATATTGCAGATACATTTACCCATTCAAAAAATTGATTGAATTTTTATGAATAAGGTATCATGCTACATGATATACCCATATACACAAGTAAATAAGACAGTCATATTCTTAAAACTTGAATTCTTTCATTCCCTAACAAACATTTATTGATATAATGTGATAGATATTTTAAAATATTTTAAGGACTATCATGTGGATGATTGATAGATTTTATCAATTTTGCACTAAAGGAAAGAACTAAGTACAATGGGGAGAATCTATAAGAAAAGAAAGTGGAATTTAGAGTCAAAGAATCTGGATTCAAATTCTGACTCTGCCATTTATTTCCTATATCATCATAAAGAAAATCACTTTATCTCTGTGATATTTTAAAATGAGGGAACTGGACTAGATGATTATCAAGTCATAGACCCCTTTGGTTATCTAGCAAAACCTATCGACGCCTTCACAAAATTACATATTAGAATTCATAAAATAAAATACATAGAGTTATTAAAATATATTGAATAGAATTACCAACTTTTTAAAATGCACAAACCAATAATTCCTTGCTTTAGAAAAATCTCTTTCCATGATGGTTTTTAAGAAAAGTTGGAGAAAAGTGTGAAATTTATTGTAACTACTATTACTTAGAATATAGTAGGGTTTAAGATTTGCTTGGGGATTTATTGAATAAGCGATTAATTTATTTTCTATGGGAAAAGCAAGCAATGGTAATCATATTTACACTGGAATTAAATAAGAAGTTGGTGACAACAAGAAGACATTGAGGAAAATTTTTCTTTGAATAACAACAGATATAGTCACCAGCAAAAAAGTAAAGGCTAACTATATATGTAAATGGCACCCTTGGGGGCCACATGTGGATTAAAATCAATTAAGTTAAACACTAACTAAAACTTTCTCTCATTCTAGAGCCTTGGGCTCTATGGTAAAAACTACTCAACTGTTAATTTCCTAGTCTAATTGAAGGAACTTTTGTCTCCCAATAGGCACCAACAACATACCATTGTAATATGTAAACATAAAGAAACATTTCTTTTCTACTAAGTGAATTTTCTTTTATTACTACACCCAGTACAATATCTTGCCCTTACAAAGATGTCTTGCCCTTACAGTTTTCTTACCTGCTAGATTTGGGGTACTAGTTCAATGTAAGTAGCCTACTGTAGGTTCTAAATTAGGAGAATAGAACTCCAGAATACTTTGGGAATAAGGCAAAGAAAGAAGGAAGTGGTGTAAACTAGAGATGAAATATTTCTAATTAGAGTAGAGAAGGAGGGTTTCATTTTTTATTTTGTTAATTGCTCACTGTATGATTTCTCTAGAGAAATTTAAGTCTAGTAAACAGTTTTGCTAAATGCTTTGCATGCATTTTCTAATATATTGACACTGAAAGAATGATCCAATTATTATGTGGTTAATCAAAGACTGCTGTAGATCTTAGACTGATTCCATTGATGGTTTATGGAGTAGAAAAAGCTCTTGGCTGAAATGTCTTCACCTAAACCAGCAACTTCCACCTGAGGATCAAAACCACACTGAAAAATAATATTGCAGGCAGAAGCACAAAGTGGTAATTATTCAGTTAATTCCCATTGTCACTTGGAGACATGCTGTTACTAGGCAATAGTAATTACAACTCCAGCACTGGTACTGCTGTTGCCATGTTTAAAATTAATGAATATTTTATTGTCAACACAAAAATAGAAGTCATCTGGAGCTGTTGTGCAGACAAATCAACAGTGTTTCAGCATCAGACACAAATAAAATTAGCAACCATGCAAATTTAATTATATGATACCCCAAGAAATGAGGGACATTATAGAAAATGGAAAGAGAATTTGAAATTCAAAAATCATAATTTTAATAAGGTCAACTAATGGGCAATGGAATGAGACATAATGTATTACTTCATCAAATATTCTCCCCTTTTTTTCCTTATTATGATAAGAAAAAAATGGCTTCATTTGCTTCCCCCACCTCTTTCCTGGAGTTTTCTTCATATTCTCTCTTGAAAATAAACTAAATCACTATATTTTAATTTCTCAACATGCTTGTCTGCCTTTCCTTAGCTCATTCTTATATTGTACTTGCAACTCTTTAGAGGTTTGGTGACTCTAAGATTCTCTCATTCCTTTCTTGTGAAACAGGTTCATTTGATAAGAATAACACCTGAAGGAATGAGAGTACATTAAAAAAATAAGAGAGAAATTCTGATTTCTTAAGTGATAGAATAAAAGATGTTTTAAGCAATAGTATAAGCATTTCTTCTTGGGGTACTTTAGAGAAACAGAAAAAAATAGTTCTTCTCTGCATGTGACTGGAAGATAACAATTTTTCCTATATGTATATATTTGAGTTATATGATTCATTTGCCTCCCTGAGTAGGGAAGGCTCACTTTTACTTTAGTAAGAGAAAGAAGACAGTGATCTTTATATGACATTAGGAATTCAATAGATTCACAACATGCAGCCAGAAATAAACAACTTTGAAAACAGCTTAAAAATAAAAAAGTCACTTTTGTAATCAGATTGATCCTCGTGCAAAAGTCTTCTTTCTTTTATTGCTATTGCATATTTTTATTTGACTGAACTTAAACATTCTTCTATCTTGTGATCAGTTTCAAATATTTTGAGCAGTTCTTAAATTCTGGGTTGAATTTGGAACCCCTACTTCAATATGTCAAAGCATCCATCGTTCATAATGTAGATCCTCCTCCTATCCATAGAGATGGTAACCCAACCATGCTTTTTAATCTCTGGTGTCATTTTTGGCCCTGTTCTTGCACAAATTCTCCACTGGAGATATACCTAACTGGCTGGCAGCCTCTAAGATTGTTACATTCTGTGGGTAACAGTGAAATGATCCCTCTAATTGTCCTGATGTTATCTGGGTACAGGAGAAAGTTTCAGAGAGTTAAATTTAGGCTTTTTGTAAGGACTAACTTCCTAACAATTAGAACTACCCACAAGAGAGACAAACCATTCAGGAAGGTAATGAACTTCATCTTGGTAGACAGCTTTAAGGAAAATTACTCACTGTCAGTGATTCTGTAAAGGAGAAACATATTAGACTAGGTGACTTAGAAGGTTCCTTCCTGTGTATATTACATATATATATATATATATATATATATATATATATATATATATATATATATATATATATATATATATATATATATATATATATGAACAGCTTTGAAATTACTTATACTTCTATTTTTTTTTCCCTTTGAGAAAAAATATAATACTCATCAGCTTTTACAATTAAGGCCAGGAAACATAAAATGCATTTCAATAAATATAACATTTTTGAAAATAATATCTTTTATGTATATACTGAGTCTTGAGAAATAGTGTTGTTTTTTAAAGTATCTGATAGTAGAAAGTAAAGATCTATGATTAACTTTCCTCATTGTATCTTAAATTAGATTTAACAACTCTGCCAAGAAATGTATGGAGAAGTTAGGCGATCTAATAAGTTTAAATTCTTTTGTGGAGTCACTGATTCATCTGCTCACCCACTCACTTATTTCTGTAATCTTATTTTTTATAGGATTAACTCTTGTTATAATTCTACATTTCCTAGTTTCAGATTCTTTTCTGGGTCACATATAATAGTCCAGAGTCTATTATTTTCTAATAATTTCTGCCAAATATTTTCAAGCTCTAATTCAATTTCATTTAATTAGAAAATAATTTTAGATAAAATAATACTCATGTATAATTATGAAACAGAAATGGATATATTTTATGTCCTGTGCTCAAAAAATACTCTATGAGGTATAGATATACTATGCTAAATAATAAATACAATGCTAGGTACTAGTGAAATAAATGACAGTCTCTGTCTTCAGGATATTTGTGATAATGAGGACAGAGAATGAAAGATTTAACAGATACATGTAACACAGAGACACATACATATATACATTTATTATATATTATATACTATCAAATATATGTTAAATATTATACAAGTGAACAAAAATGTATAAATTATACACTATGTGAAAATAAGATACAGTGTATTTTATATTAATATTGTAATTATATCACATATGGATACAATGCATCTGTTTATATATGTATATGCTTTATATGTATATTAATATATTCTTATATATATATATATTAATCATAAGTACTGATGAGTTCAAAGGAAAAACTTTTTTTAAATGATCTAAAAAATTTGAAGAGGGAACACTTCCAGTTGGATAACTTTGCTTTGAAAGGCAGAGTTGGATAATTGACTATATCAATAACCAAACTAACAAAAACCATATGATTATCTCAACAGATGCAGAAAAAGCATTTGATGAAATCCGATTTCTATTAAAAGCACTAGAGAGTATAGGAATAAATGGACTTTTCCTTAAAACACTCAGTAGCATCTATTTAAAACTGTCAGCAAGCACCATATGTAATGGGAATAAAATGGAACAATTCCTAATAAGATAATGGGTGAAATTAGGTTGCCCACTATCACCGTTACTATTCAATATTGTATTAGAAATTCTAGCTTTGGTAATACGAGAAGAAAAGGAGATTAAATAAATTAGAATAGATAATGAGGAAACCAAATCGTCACTCTTAGCAGATGATATGATGGCATTATTCTTAGAGAAACCTAGAGAATCAAAAAAATATATTAGAAATAATCCACAATATAAGCAAAGTTGTAGGATACAAAATAACCATGCAGATCATCAGCATTTTTATATATCACTAACAAAATCCAACAGCAAGACATACAAAGACAAATTCCATTTAAAATAACTGTCCATAAAATAAAATATTTGGGAATCTATCTGCCAAGGGAAAGTTAGGAATTATATGAGCAAAATTACAAAACACTTTCTACACAAATAAAGTCAGATGTAGCCAATTGGAAAAATAGCAAGTGCTCTTGGATAGGTTGAGCAAATATAATAAAGATGACAATACTACCTAAAGTAATCTATTTATTTAGTGCTATATCAATCAATCTTCCAAGAAATTATTTTACTGACCTAGAAAAAAAATAACAACAAAATTCATCTGGAAGAACATAAGGTCCAGAATTTCAAGAAAATTAATGAAAAAAATGCAAATGAAGGTGGCCTAGCTGTACCAGATCTAAAACTATATTATAAAGCAGCAGTCATCAAAATCATTTGTTACTGACTAAGAAACAGAGTAGTTGATAAGTGGAATAGGTTAGGTTCATAGGACAAAATAGTTGATGACTATAAACAAACTCAAAGACCCCAGCTTCTGGTTTAAAAGTTCACTATCTGACAAAAACTGCTGGGAAAACTGAAAACTTGTATGGCAGAAACTAGGCATTGACCCACACATAACACTGTAAATAAGGTCAAAAGGGGTACATGATTTAGATATAAAGAATAATATTATAAACAAATTAGAAGAACATAGGGTAGTTTATCTCTCAGATCTGTGGAGGTGAAAGGAATTTGTGACTAAAGAAGAACTGGAGATCATTATTGATCACAAAATAGATAATTTTGATTATATTAAGTCAAAAAGTTTTTGTACAAAAAAATTAATGCAGACAAGATTAGAAGGGAAGCAAAGTGGAAAATCAATTTTACATTCAAAGGCCTAAAATATATAGTGAATTGACTCAAACTTATAAAAATTCAAGCCATTCTCCAATTGATAAATGGTCAAAGGCTATGAACAATTTTCAGATGAAGAAATTGAAAATATTTCTAGTCATATGAAAAGGTGCTCCAAATCACTATTGTTCAGAGAAATGCAGATTAAGAAAAGTCTGAGATATTACTACATACCTCTTGTATTGGCTAAGATGACATGAAAAGATAATGATTATGTTGGAGGGGATCTGGAAAGACTGGGACACTAATACATTGTTGGTGGAACTGTGAATGGATCCAATTATTCTGGAGAGAAATTTGGAAGTATGCTCAAAAAGTTATCAAACTGTGCCCACCTTTGATCCAGCAGTGTTTCTGCTGGACTTATATCCCAAAGAGATCTTAAAGGAAGGAAAGGGAACTACACATGCAAAAATATTTGTGGCAGTCCTTTTTGTAGTGGCAAGAAACTGGAAACTGAATGGATGCTCATCAATTGTACAATTATTGAATAAATTATGGTATATGAATGTTTATAGCCCCTCTAGAAATGTTATGGAATATTATTTTTCTGCAAGTATTATCCCAGAGAGACCTGAGAGACTTACATAAAGTGATGCTAAGTGAAATGAGCAGAACCAGATCATTATACATGGGACTTCCTGTAACATGCCCTCCTGGCAGTTACAATTACTAGTCTGCCCTAGGCCCAACAGAGTACCTTTGACCAGTGACCTTTTCAGTGTCAACTCTACCCGGCTCACCTCCTCTGAGGCCTTCAAAGGTCTCTGGCCACGATCTCTTGAATATATAGTTTAATAACCAGTAGCATGCTCAAGAACAGCCACGTGTAATCTTAAAAGCCTTTATTATACCTACTCACATAATTCCCTGACTTGTCAGCTCCCTAGTGAACACCTGATCTGAAGACCCATGTGTTCTCTACCAAACTCCTTACCTCTTGGCTATTCATCAGCTTGGCTTGGGTTGGCTACCCCAGGTTAGGGAGCCAGGTTAAAGAGAGTGACTACTGTCTGCAGTGGGCTTATAAAGGGCCTGTGAGGTCACACACACAGCCAACCAGTGAGAGAGCTGTCACCCATTATGAAGCTATCTCAATATGGACAGGATCCCACCCAGAGGGCAGTCCTATATCCATAGAGATTACTTCTGGGCCATTCAAATCTCCTGTTGGCTGTGGTGCCACCCATTTAAAGGGGTCTTACAATTTCCGGCCAAGATGGCAGAGAGGAGGCACACAGCTGCTTGAGCTCCACGTTTTCTCTCAGAATTTATTTCATGACAAGCCTCGGAATTAATGCTTGACCAGAAAAAGATCCACAAATAATTACCAACAGAAGACATCCTTGAAATTCACAAGAGAAGGTCTGTTTTTGCTCGGGGGAGGGGATGAACAGACTGGACACAGGCTGAGGGCAAGTAGGGAGAGCAAGGCAGGCAGCTCACACTGCTCAGACCAGAAGGGGGAGGATTGCAATCTCTGCTGTTTTGGTGGAATGACCTTTACCCCAGTGTGGATATTCCATCTTGGCAGCAAGCCAGATCAGAAGAGAAACTAAACACAGTAAACAATAAAACCCTGAAAAGCTAGCTTCTCGGGACCTGGCCACCCCCACCCCCACCTGGAGTGACTCAGCATGTTCTTAGAGCCTCAGAGTCTTAGAGTGCAGAAGCAGTGCAGCCATCTCTGTCCTGTTAGAACCTCACTGCTGTCTCCCGCAGTCTATAGAGGAAGCCCTGTAATACCATCCAGCTCCATCCCTCTCTCCCCCACTCAAAAAGGAGACCAATTGTTTTTCTTGTCAGTTTGTTTTCTTTGATTCTGCTCTGACCAAATGAACAAAAAATTTTAAATGGCTCTAACCATTGATAGCTCCTATATGAATAGAGAGAAGACTTAAAACCCTGAGGAGATTAAAAACAGACTGTCTCCAGAGGAATCCCCAAAGGGGGATATGATGTGCTCCTCAATAGACAAAACTCTCATAGAGGAAATCAAAAAGGCTTTTACAAGAGATCTAGAAGAAAAGGGGAAATTTGGCAAGAGAGTCTGGAGAAGTCATCCCACTCATTTAAAGACAGAGTGGATAAAGAAATCAAATCATTGAGAAACAAAATTAGTGAATTGGAAAAGGTAAACAACTCCAAGGAAAACTGGATTAGTGAGCTGGAAAAAGAAAATAACTCTCTAAAAAATAAAATTGATGAAATGGAAAAAAATTCCATAGAAGAAAAAAACTCACTTAAAAACTCAATTGGACAACTACAAAAGAAATAAAAAAGTAAATGAAGAAAATAATTCATTAAAAATAAGAATTGAACAAATGGAAATGAATGACTTGAGGAGATACTGAGAATCAGTCAAGTAAAATAAAAAAAAAAATGAAACAATGGAAAAAATGTTTAATGCCTACTTGGGAAAACAACAGACCTGGAAAATAGATCTAGGAAAGATAAGCTGAGAATTATTGGACTTCCTGAAAATTATGATGAAAAAAAGAGCCTAGACACTATTTTCCAGGAAATCACTAAAGAGAACTACCCAGATGTTATAGAAACAGAGGGTAAAATCAACATTGAAAGAATTCATCAATCACTTACTGAAAGAGACCCCAAAATTAAAACTCCAAGAAATAGTGTAGCTAAATTCCAGAACTATCATACCAAGGAATGTTGTGACTGCTTTAGTTCCCTGGATATCTTAGAATCAGCCAGCATCAGGATAAGCAAAAGTCTTTATTCTTGATCTTTTGGGGTCGCTATCAGGAGATTAGATATAGGAATCTCTATACCTTCTTTCTCCCTCTCCACCACCAAAGAATGATCCTGCTTGTCCTACTCCACCCTCTGACCTCTCATACCTTTCTTTGTCCACATCCACAGATCTAGCCAGCACAGAGTTGAGTAGGGTCATCCTCCAAGCATATGTTAATAGAGAATTGTCCAATTGGTAATAAGCCTTAAGTGCTGGGTTATCTTGGTTAAGTGCATCTGCTCAATTCTAGCCCTTTACAAAGGAAAAATACTATAAGCAGCTAGAAAAGAACAATTCAAATATAGAGGAGCCACAATAAGGATTACTCAGTATCTAGCAGCTTCCACCTTAAAGGATCAAAGGGCCTGAAATCTGATATTCCAAAAGCATAAGGAACTTTATATGTAGCCAAGAATAACTTACCTAGACAAAATGATCATTTTTTTCCCTCAGGGAAGAAGAGGGACATTCAATGAAATAGGTGAATTTTATCTATTTCTGATGAAAAAAACAGAACTAAACAAAAAGTTTGAGCTCCAAATATAAGACTCAAGAGAAACATAAAAAGGTAAAAAGAAATCTTGGGAACTATATTTCTGTTATGAATATACATAAAAAACACATGTATAATTTGGTTTTACAGTTATAATATAAAAAATAAACTAGAAATGGAAAGGAAATTGTACCAGAAAAAGGGTAAAGTAAGGGTACTACATCTCACAAAGAGGCAAAGGAAACCTATTATATCTGAGAGAAAGAAGGGGGAGGGGGGATGAACATAGTGTGTATCTTACTCTCATCAGAATTGGCTTAAAGAGAAAAATATTAGATATATTCGATTTACCGAGAAACTTCTCCCACCTCATTGAAAAGTGGGAAGGGAAAAGTGAAAAGGGAAGGAGTAAACTAAGTGGAGGGAAATACAGAAATTGTGAGGAAAAGGATTAAGAAAAGGGGAAAAACTCTAAGGTAGGGGGAGGGATCCTAAAAAGAGAGGACTGTGACAGGCAAGTGGTTCTCATAAGTTTAATACTGGAGAGGGGAGTAAGGGGGAAGGAAAGGAGAAAAGCATAAGCTGGGGTTAACAAGATGGCAAGAAATATAGAATTAGTCATTTTAACCATAAATGTGAATGGGGTAAACTCCCCCATAAAGCGGAAATGGATAGCAGACTGGATTATAAGCCAGAATCCTACAGTATGTTGTTGTCTGGAAACACATTTGAAGCAAGAGGAATACACAAAGAGTAAAGCTAAAAGGTTAGAGCAGAATCTACTATGCTTCAGGTGAAGCCAAAAAAGCAGGGGTAGCCATCCTGATCTCAGATCAAGTAAAAGGAAAAAACAAAACAAAACTGATCTAATTAAAAGAGATAATCTTGCTAAAGGGTAGCATAGATAATGAAGCAATATCAATATTGAACATATATGTACCAAGTGGTGTAGCATCTAAATTCTTTTTTTTTTTTTTTTTTTTTTTTTTTTTTTTTTTAAATTTTTTTTATTATATATATATATATATATATTTTATAATATTATCCCTTGTATTCATTTTTCCAAATTACCCCCCCTCCCTTATTCCCTCCCCCCGACGACAGGCAATACCATACATTTTACATGTGTTACAATATAGTCTAAGTAAAATACATGTGTGTGAATATCATTTTCTTGTTGCACAATAAACATTAGAATCCGAAGGTATATGCAACCTGGGCAGACAGATATTAGTGCTAACAATTTACATTCCCCTCCCAGTGTTTCTTCTCTGGGTGTATCTACCTCTGTCCATCATTGATCAACTGGAAGTGAGTTGGATCTTCTTTATGTTGAAGATTTCCACTTCCATCAGAATACATCCTCATACAGTATCGTTGTTGAAGTATACAGTGATCTTCTGGTTCTGCTCATTTCACTCAGCATCAGTTGATTTAAGTCTCTCCAACCCTCTCTGTATTCCTCCTGCTGGTCATTTCTTACTGAGCAATAATATTCCATAACTTTCATATACCACAATTTACCCAACCATTCTCCAACTGATGGACATCCATTCATCTTCCAGTTTCTAGCTACAACAAAAAGAGCTGCCACAAACATTTTGGCACATATATGTCTCTTTCCGCTCTTTAGTATTTCTTTGGGATATAATCCCAGTAGTAGCGCTGCTGGGTCAAAGGGTATGCACAGTTTGATAACTTTTTGGGCATAATTCCAGATTGCTCTCCAGAATGGCTGGATTCTTTCACAACTCCACCAGCAATGCATTAGTGTCCCAATTTCCCCACATCCCCTCCAACATTTGTCATTATTTGTTCCTGTCATCTTAGCCAATCTGACAGGTGTGTAGTGGTATCTCAGAGTGGTCTTAATTTGCATTTCTCTGATCAGTAGTGATTTGGAACACTCTTTCATGTGAGTGGATATAGTTTCAATTTCTTCCTCTGAGAATTGTCTGTTCATATCCTTTGACCATTTATCAATTGGAGAATGGTTTGGTTTCTTATAAATTATGGTCAGTTCTCTATATATTTTGGAAATGAGACCTTTGTCAGAACCTTTGTTTTTAAAAATATTTTCCCAATTTGTTACTTCCCTTCTAATCTTGTTTGCATTAGTATTATTTGTACAGAAACTTTTTAGTTTGATGTAATCAAAATCTTCTATTTTGTGATCAATAATGATCTCTAGTTCTCCTCTGGTCATAAATTCCTTCCTCCTCCACAAGTCTGAGAGGTAGATTATCCTCTGTTCCTCTAATCTATTTATTATCTCCCTCTTTATGCCTAAATCATGGACCCATTTTGATCTTATCTTGGTATATGGTGTTAAGTGTGGATCCATATCTAATTTCTGCCATACTAATTTCCAGTTTTCCCAACAGTTTTTTCCGAATAATGAATTTTTATCCCTAATGTTGGAATCTTTGGGTTTGTCAAAGATTAGATTGCTATAGATGTACCCTTTTTTGTCCTTTGTATCTAATCTGTTCCACTGATCTACCGGTCTATTTCGTAGCCAATACCAAATGGTTTTGGTGACTGCTGCTATATAATATAGCTTTAGATCAGGTACACTTAGACCACCTTCCTCTGAGTTTTTTTTCATTAGTTCCCTTGCAATTCTTGACCTTTTATTCTTCCATATGAATTTTGTTGTTATTTTTTCTAGGTCATTAAAATAGTTTCTTGGGAGTCTGATTGGTATAGCACTAAATAAATAGATTAGTTTGGGGAGTATTGTCATCTTTATTATATTCGCTCGGCCTATCCAAGAGCACTGAATGTCTTTCCAATTATTTAAATCTGATTTTATTTTTGTGGCAAGTGTTTTGTAATTTTTCTCATATAATTCCTGACTTTTCTTTGGTAGATGGATTCCCAAATATTTTATACTATCAACATTTGTTTGGAATGGAATTTCTCTTTGTATCTCTTGCTGTTGCATTTTGTTAGTGATATATAAAAATGCCGAGGATTTATGTGGATTTATTTTGTATCCTGCCACTTTGCTGAAATTTTGAATTATTTCTAGTAGCTTTTTAGCAGAGTCTTTGGGGTTCTCTAAGTATACCATCATGTCATCTGCAAAAAGTGATAGTTTAATTTCCTCATTTCCTACTCTAATTCCTTGAATCTCTTTCTCGGCTCTTATTGCCGAGGCTAGCGTTTCTAGTACTATATTGAATAGTAATGGTGATAGTGGGCAACCTTGTTTCACTCCTGATCTTACTGGGAAAGGTTGCAGTTTATTTCTATTGCATATTATGCTTACTGACGGTCTTAAATATATACTCCTGATTATTCTAAGGAATAATCCGTTTATTCCTATACTCTCAAGAGTTTTTAGTAGGAATGGATGTTGGATTTTGTCAAATGCTTTTTCTGCATCTATTGAGATGATCATATGGTTCTTATTAATTTGATTATTAATATGGTCAATTATATTAATAGTTTTCCTAATATTAAACCAGCCCTGCATTCCTGGAATAAATCCTACTTGATCATAGTGTATTATCTTGGAGATGATTTTCTGAAGTCTTTTTGCTAATATCTTATTTAAGATTTTAGCATCAATATTCATTAAGGAGATTGGTCTATAATTTTCTTTCTCAGTTTTCGATCTACCAGGTTTAGGTATCAGTACCATGTCTGTGTCATAAAAGGAATTTGGTAGGACTCCTTCATCCCCTATTTTTTCAAATAATTTATATAACATTGGGGCTAATTGTTCTTTAAATGTTTGGTAGAATTCACATGTGAATCCATCTGGCCCTGGGGATTTTTTCCTGGGGAGTTGATTAATAGCTTGTTCTATTTCTTTTTCTGAAATGGGACTATTTAAGCAATTTATCTCCTCCTCTGTTAATCTAGGGAGCCTATATTTTTGGAGGAAGTCATCCATTTCACTTAAGTTATCAAATTTATTGGCATAAAGTTGGGCAAAGTAACTCCTTATTATTTCTCTAATTTCCTCTTCATTGGTGGAAAGATCCCCCTTTTCATTTGTAAGACTATCAATTTGATTTTCCTCTTTCTTTTTTTTGATCAAATTTACCAAAGGTTTATCTATTTTATTGGCTTTTTCATAAAACCAACTCTTGGTTTTATTTATTAATTCAATAGTTTTTTTACTTTCAATTTTATTGATTTCTCCTTTTAATTTTTGTATTTCGAGTTTAATTTTTGGTTGGGGGTTTATAATTTGGTCTTTTTCTAGCCTTTTAAGTTGTAAGCCCAATTCGTTAATCTTCTCTTTCTCAATTTTCTTCAAATAAGCCTCTAAAGATATAAAATTTCCCCTTATTACCGCTTTAGCTGCATCCCAAAGATTTTGATATGATGTCTCATCATTATCATTATCTTGGGTGAAATTGTTAATTGTTTCTATAATTTGCTCTTTCACCCAGTCATTCTTTAAGATGAGATTATTCAGTTTCCAATTACTTTTTGGTCTATTTACCCCTAACTTTTTACTGAATGTAGCTTTTATTGCATTGTGATCTGAGAAGAAGGCATTTATTATTTCTGCCTTCCTACATTTAATTTTGAGATCTTTATGTCCTAGTATATGGTCAATTTTTGTATAGGATCCATGAACTGCTGAGAAGAAAGTATATTCCTTCCTATTGCCATTCAGTTTTCTCCAAAGGTCTATCATACCTAGTTTTTCTAATGTTCTATTTACTTTTTTAATTTCTTTCTTGTTTGTTTTGTGGTTTGATTTGTCTAAATCTGAGAGTGCAAGGTTGAGATCTCCCACTATTATAGTTTTACTGTCTATTTCTTCTTGCAGTTCTCTTAACTTTTCCTTTAGAAAGTTAGATGCTATACCACTTGGTGCATATATGTTTAGTATTGATATGGCTTCATTATTTATGCTACCTTTCAGCAGGATATAGTTTCCTTCCTTATCTTTTTTAACGAGATCTACTTCTGCTTTTGCTTGATCTGAGATAAGGATAGCTACCCCTGCTTTTTTGGCTTTACCTGAAGCATAATAGGCTCTGTTCCAACCTTTTACCTTTACTCTGTATGTATCTCCCTGCTTTAAGTGTGTTTCCTGTAGGCAACATATTGTAGGGTTCTGCTTTTTGATCCAATCTACTATCCGTCTCCGTTTGATGGGATCGTTCATCCCATTTACATTTACAGTTAAAATTACTAATTCTGTATTTCCTGCCATCGTATTATCCCCAGATTATGCTTTTTTCCCTTGACCCCCCTGATCCCCCTCCCCGATATTTAATTTACAGACCCCCCTTGTGACGCGCAACCCTCCCTCTTTTTTTTTTTTTAGGATCCCTCCCCCCTCCCTCCAAGTCCCTTCACTTATTCCCCTTTTCCTTTTCCCTTTTCCTCTCCCCCCTTTTAATGAGGTGAGAGAAAATTCTCTGAAAAACAAATATGTTAATTATTTACTCTTTGAGCCTCTTCTGATGAGAGTAAGATTCACACAATGATTCTCCCCCTCACTAAGTTCCCTCAGATATGGTGTATTTTCTATGTCTCTTCCTGGGATGTAGTTTCCCTCTTTTTATCACTCCTTCCCCTTTTTCTGAACCGACCTCCTTCCCTTTACTACACCCCCCTTTTTTTCTTTTATATCAGTAAAATCAAATTATCCTTGAGTATTTTTTATATACCCACAACAGAGTTACAGTTCTCAAGGGTTCTGTGTACCTTTTTCTGTTTCTCTTCAGTCTTGTGGATGTAGATCAAATTTTTTGTTTAAGTCTGGTTTTTTTCTTAGAAACATATAGAATTCCTCTGTTTCATTGAATGACCATCTTCTTCCGTGGAAAAAGATGCTAAACTTAGCTGGGTAGTTCATTCTTGGTTGCAGTCCTTGATCTTTTGCCTTACGGAATATCAGGTTCCAGGCCCTTCTATCTTTTAATGTGGAGGCAGCCAGATCTTGGGTGACCCTTATTGTGGCACCTTGGTATTTAAATTGTTTTTTTCTAGCTGCTTGCAGGATTTTCTCCTTTGTGTGGTAATTCTGCAGCTTAGCCACAATATTCCGTGGTGTTCTTTTTTTAGGGTCTATTTCAGAAGGAGTTCGATGAATTCTTTCCACATCTACTTTCCCTTCTGTTTCTATTATCTCTGGACAGTTCTCTTTGATAATTTCCTGTAAAATAGAATCTAGGCTCTTTTTTTGGTCATAGTTTTCTGGAAGTCCAATAATCCGCAGATTATCTCTCCTAGATCTATTTTCCAGGTCTATAGATTTTCCCAGTAAGTATTTGACGTTGTTCTCCAGCTTCTCATTTTTTTTGTTTTGTTTGACTGATTCTTGGGTTCTCTGTGAATCATTCATTTCTATTTGTTCCATCCTGACTTTTAAGGAGTTATTTTCTTCTTTCACAGTTTTTAGTTCTTTTTGTAAATGCCCAATTTCGTTTTTAAATGAATTATTTTGCTCTATTGAATTTTTTTCCATTTCCCTAATTTTTTTTTTTTGAGAATTATTTTCTTTTTCCAATTCAGAAATTCTATTTTCTTGAGACTTTTTTATCTTTTCCAATTCAGAAATCCTACTTTCCTGTGTTTTTTTAACCTTTTCTAATTCACTAATTTTGTTTCCCTGCATCTCCTGTGAATTCTTTATTTTTTCCAACTCCAATTTCAGGACGTTGTTATTTTCTATCATAACTTCCCTTTCCTTGCCCCATTTTTCTTCAATCTCCCTCAATTTCTTAAGAGCTTCTTCTAGGAGAGAGTTATGTGATGGGGGGCAGGAATCGTTCCCCTTTAGGTTGTTATCTTCTGAATCTTTGCTGTTAACTTCCTCGGGGTTGGATACCCGCTCTTTCTCTGTATAGAAGGAATCTATAGTTTTTCTAGCTTTTTTGCTCATACTTAAAAAATGTTTTGGGGTCTGTCCCTGGGGTAGGAAATTATTTACTTCTTTACCAGCTTCCTCCCAGACCGGATGGATGCAGCGGCCCCTGCGCCCGCGCTAAGAGAGAGCTCTGGGAGAGAGTTCCCCACCCCCTCCCTGGAAGTGCCTCAGAGGTGATTAGCACTGCTGTGCTTTGAGGGCGTAGAATAGTGAAGACAGCAAGAAGCTCAGCCTATGTGTCCGGGTGGGGAGTGGACGTCTGCAGCAGGTGACGTGAGAAGCCCCTGCGCTCAAACTGGAAGTGTCTGCCAGAAACCGCGGTCCCTAGTTCAAAGGTTCCGCTTCTCTGGGACTTCCTGGAGCTGAGTTCCACTCCCTCCAGCTAAGCTAGGCCGAGTGTGTTGCCTTGGGCCGTATCCACCCACTTGTCAGTCTCTTAACTATTCTCAGGAGGGAGCTGAGGCCACACCCCCTGGTGCCGAGTCTGCCCCAGGGTGGGGGGGGGGGAAATCTAATCTGAGTTTTAAAATATTTTGGCTTTCTCTTCTGAACTGCTAAATAATTAGCAGAGAAGAGCTAACAGCCTGTGCCAGATTCCTTTACCTCAGTGGCTTCTCTGATCCCAGAGCCCCTCCCAGCGCAATGGGCGCAGTGTGCCCCTACCCCACCGTCTGTGCTGGTCTTTCTTATTCCTCCCCTGAGAACTGACCTTTCCTGTTGAAACTCCAGATTCTCTTCAGCTGGTAAGTCGTGCTTCCAGTCCTTGTGGTATCTATCAGTCCTGAGCTAATTCTGAGACTTAATTTATCTAATTGGTTGTGAGGGAGTGAGGACGTTCACTGAGTAGTGTGTTTCTTCTCCGCCATCTTGGCTCCAGCATCTAAATTCTTAAAAGAGAAATTAAGAAAGCTGCAGAAGAAATAGACATCAAAGCTATAATAGTGGGAGATCTCAATCTTGCACTCTCAAAATTAGATAAATCAAACCACAAAATAAATAAGAAAGAAGTGAAAGAAATAAATAGAATACGAGAAAAGTTAGGTATGATAGATCTTTGGAGAAAAGTAAATGGAGAAAGAAAGGAGTACACTTTCTTCTCAGCAGTTCATGGAATCTATACAAAAAATTGACCATATATTAGGACATAAAAACCTCAAATTCAAATGCAGAAAGGCAATAATAATAATAAATGCATAATTTTCAGATCATAATGCAATGAAAATTACATTCAATAAAAAGCTAGGGGAAAATAGACCAAAAAATAATTGGAAACTAAATAATCTCATCCTAAAGAATGATTGAGTGAAACAGCAAATCATACACATAATTAATAATTTCATCCAAGAAAATGACAATAATGAGACATCATACCAAAATGTGTGGAATGCAGACAAAACAATAATAAGGGGAAATTTTAAATCTCTAGCGGTATATTTGCATAAAATAGAGAAAGAGAAGGTCAATGAATTGGGCTTGCAACTAAAAAAGCTAGAAAAGGAACAAATTAAAACCCCCTCGTCAAATACTAAGCTTGAAATTCTAAAAATAAATTGAGAGATTAATAAAATTGAAAGTAAAAAAAAAAAAACTATTGAATTAATAAATAAAACTAAGAGTTGGTTTTATGAAAAAAAAAACAAGAAAATAGATAAACCCTTAGTAAATTCGATTAAAAAAAGGAAAGAGGAAAATCAAACTGTTAATCTTAAAAATGAAAAGGAGAACTCACCATTAATGCAGAGGAAATTAGAGCAATAATTAGGAGTTACTTTGCCCAACTTGATGCCAATAAATTCGATAACTTAAATGAAATGGAAGAAGAATACCTTCAAAAATATAGCTTGCCCAGATTAACAGAGGAAGAAGTAAATTGGTTAAACAGTCCTATTTTAGAAAAAGAAATAGAACAAGCTATTAATCCACTTCCTAAGAAAAAATCCCCAGGACCAGATTGATTTACATGTGAATTCTACCAAACATTTAAAGAACAACTAACTCCAATGCTATGTAAACTATTTGAAAAAGTAGGTATTGAAGGAATCCTACCAAATTCCTTTTATGACACAGACATGGTACTGATACCTAAACCAGGTAGGTTGAAAATAGAGAAAGAAAATTATAGATCAATCTCCCTAAAGAATATTGATGCAAAAATCTTAAATAAAATATTAGCAAAAAGATTATAGAAAATCATCCCCAGGTTAATACAACATAGCCAAGTAGGATTTATACCAGGAATGCAAGATGTTTCAATATTAGGAAAACTATTAGCATTGACTATACCAATAACCAAATTAACAAAAACCATATGATCATCTCAATACATGAAGACAAAGCATTTGATAAAATCTAACATCCATTCCTAATAAAAATACTTGAGAGTATAGGAATAAATGGATTTTTCCTTAAAATAGTTAGGAGCATATATTTAAAACCATCAGTAAGCATTATATGTAATGTGGATGAACTGGAACCATTCCCAATAAGATCAGGGGTAAAACAAGGTTGCCCACTATCATCATTACTATTTAATATTGTATTAGATACACTAGCTTCAGCAATAAGAATTGAGAAAGATATTAAAGAATTAGAGTAAATAATGAGGAAACCAAATTATCACTCTTTGCAGATACTATGATGATATATCCAGAGATTCTACTAAAAAGCTATTAGAAATAATCCACAACTACAGCAAAGTTGCAGGATACAAAATAATCCACATTACTCCTCAACATTTTTGTACATCACCAACAAAATCCAATAGCAAGAGATACAAAGAGAAATTCCATTCAAAATAACTGTCGATAGCATAAAATATGTGGGAATCTATCTGCCAAAGGAAAGTTAGGAATTATATGAGCAAAATTACAAAACACTTTCCACAGAAATAAAGTCAGATTTAAACAATTGGAAAAATATTAAGTGCTCTTGGTTAGGCCGAGCAAATATAATAAAGATGACAATATTCCCTAAACTAATCTATTTATTTAGTGCTATACCAATCAGACTCCCAAGAAACTATTTTAATGACCTAGAAAAAATAACAAAATTCATCTGGAAGAAGGAAAGGTCAAGAATTTCAAGGGAACTAAAGAAAAAAAAAAAAGGTGGCCTAGCTTTACCTGACCTAAAACTATATTATAAAGCAGCAGTCACCAGAACTATTTGGTATTGGCTAAGAAATAGACTAGTTAATCAGTGGAATAGGTTAGGTTCCCAGGACAAAATAGTCAATAACTATAGCAATCTAGTGTTTGCCAAACCCAAAGGTCCTAACTTTTGGAATAAGAATTCACTATTTGACAAAAACAGCTGGGAAAACTGGAAATTAGTATGGCAGAAACTGGGCATAGACCCACACTTAATACTGTACACTAAGGTAACATCAAAATGGGTCGTCTAATTTGGCATGGTCCTTAACAGTTCTCTAGTTCAGAGTTCACACCTTTCACACCTTTAAGAGTTTACACCTTTAAAAGAGCATATAAAAGTACAACCCCACTGGAAGCTCCGGGAGATTCAGAGCCAGGATTCAGTTGAAAGATTCACAAGTCCAGGAGATTCACAAGTCTAAAGGATAAGCCTACTCATGGACTTTGGGAGATTCACAACTAGGATTGACTTTCCAGAGATTCACAAGCCCAAAAAAATCCACAATCCCACTCCTGGAGGTAGAGTCAAGATTCATTCCCACTTCCACCTTTGTGCTAGATAGAGACATTGGGAAGATTAGAGGCTGAAGCTGGCAGAGACAAAGGACTAGCAGCAAGACCTCTCAGGAACCAAGGAGAGAGGAAGGCCTCCAGAAAACTAGCCAAGCCCCAAGCGAAGGAGATAAGATTTTGGAAGAGACAATAAATGATTTGGACTTTAATTTCTGGCTGCATTTGAGGTGATTATTGAAACTGACCTGAAATGAAGGCTGCCTCCAGAAGCTCCCAGAGAACAATTATAATTTAGAGAAGAAAACATTATGGGGGGCTGCTAGATTACACAGTGGTTAGAGCACCAGCTTTGAAGTTAGGAGAACCTGAGTTTAAATCTGGTTTCGGACACTTAAAACTTCATAGCTGTGTAACCCCAATTACTTTAGAAAAGGAAGGAAGGAAGGAAGGAAGGAAGGAAGGAAGGAAGGAAGGAAGGAAGGAAGGAAGGAAGGAAGGAAGGAAGGAAGGAAGGGAGGAAGGAAGGAAAGAAGGAAGAAAAAAGCAAAAGAGAATGTAAAGGGCTAGAACGGAGCAAATGCACTTGGATAATGGAGCATGTGAGACTAATTGCCAATTGGACAATTCTCTATTAACATGTTTGAAGGATGACCCTCCCCAACTATTCTGTGCTGGCTCGATTGGTGGGTGTGGAAAGCATGGAGAAAAGGAAGGAGGGAGAAAAAATATTGGAACAAAAAAAAATTGAAACAATGATGAACAATATTAATATATATGACAATATACATCAAAACAATGCTTATTAATTTGGTGGAAGTTGCTACATTATATCCACAATACTAATACACAGGCAAATAGACACAAATAACAAAATAATAAAAATTAGTCTGAATGACAATTCAGAAACATGAAGAAATTAATATAACATCACCAAACATAATTTTGTTCCAGATATATTACATCAGCAAAAATGGATTCCAGTATATCTAAATCTATAAATACATTTTTTGTTTGATCTAGAGCTAGTCCAGATGGTATATTTTGCCACCCCAGTGTAAAGGCTCTAGAAAGCATAGTACATTTTGGCACCCCGACTTGGGTGCTCTAGAAAACATACAATTCCTGTAATAGTCTTACATCCTAAAATACATTTTCCCCAGCAACTAATTAAAATCTGGTAGCATCTTCCATAGTTAAGTCATTTATGTGTGATTTTATATCTTAGTTATATATTAAGTCTCTATGTATTTGGCTACATCTAAATTCATCTGCTTCTTCAGACTTTAAGAGTTTGTAGTGATTTTGTAACAAATTCAGTCACAATTTTCCATGTTTGTTCCCCAGGATGACATGGCTCTTTTTTTCAGAGAAGCTTCCTTATTTCTATTACATCCCTTAATAGCATATCTATTCCCAGCCTTATTTGTGAGTAAGGATTATTTTTTTCTGAAATAAATGTGGATTTAAAAATGAAATAATAGCTCCTAGATTTCTTGTAGTTTCATTTTAAACTAAAATAATAAAAATTAAATTTCATTAATTTTTATCAGGCTGATGTCTTTAGTGTGACAGTAAGAAGAAAAATGTAATGATTTTATTAATATTATCCTGTGAAAACTGAGAATTTGAAGTTGATATACACACAAACATTTAATTTTTAAAGTTCTTGAACTTAAAATGTTGAAGCACATGTATGTTGGATTTCTTTTATTTT
Source organism: Sminthopsis crassicaudata (assembly GCF_048593235.1). Taxonomy (NCBI): domain Eukaryota; kingdom Metazoa; phylum Chordata; class Mammalia; order Dasyuromorphia; family Dasyuridae; genus Sminthopsis; species Sminthopsis crassicaudata. The sequence continues at coordinate 215,770,746 of NC_133621.1, forward strand.
CAAAGTACCAAATTCTTTCTACTTTATTTCTTTAATCTTTGCTGAAGTTTTCTTGAATGTAGCAATATCGCCATCTGCTGGAGTTTTAGGACATTGCTTCTCTGAACTAAGGAATGTAGAGTGTTACATTTTTACAACCACCAGCATAAATGGGTGAGTTGTGTTTTCCAAAGCAACACATGATTCATGAACTCATTCATTTAATAAATTTTCGTTGAAAATTTATTTTGCAAGAGGCATTGTGCTAAGTAGACCAAAGAACGAATTAGACACAAACCCTGATTACTAAAGGCTGACCCTGGCAATTCAGATACACATTAAATATTCTTCTATAAGTTAAGTCAATTACTTTCACACTTCATTCTTTCAGATAAGCTGTGACCAAAGTCATATTTGACTATGCGTTCTATCTTCCAGATTATTTTAAAAGTGCTATATTAGATTGAGTTTATTGTTTAGAGAGCAGGGGTTCTAGAACTAGTCCTTGAATTTTTTTATTATTATTATTATTTTTTTTTTTTTAAAGAAAACTATTTCAACAATATTAGCTTTCTGAAAAACAGATTAAGAACCTTTGGTCTACATGATGCCTTAATTTATACCCCAGCATAAACTAAATTAGATAATTGCCTCTAGTTAAACTGTTGATAATCCACAGGAGCTGAAGTTAATTTTCCATTCTGTTGCATAAAGTGAATGGTAAATTCACAGGTTATATATTCAAGACAAAACATTTCTAACAATTCCATAAAAACAAAGTTTTTTTAAGACTATGAAATGTAAATTTCAGTATTTTTGAAAATCTAAATAAATTACAATTGTTACCTTTATGGTGTTATTGCTTTTAATAAGAACTCAAGAGATTTGGGAAGTTTAATTTTCACTTTAAAAATAATTGTCTCGATGGAGTCAATAAGCAAGATGACTTAATTGTTTTCTGTCTCTCTCAAACAAAAAAAAAAATCACAAACTTCAAAAGGAAAAAAAAAAATGTACCAAATCTAGAATAATTAAAGCAGAATCCACAAGACCACAGAAACAAACCAAAATACAAGAAAAAAGTCCTGAGAAATGACATTGAAAAATTTAAATGATAAACCCTCACACTCACTATAATCACTCATGTAAATGCCCACTTTTGTAAAGTTTTTTTTCAGGGTTTGACTTTGGATCTCTAGCTGGTTTCCCCATGGCAACGACTCAATGTAGCTCTCTCTAGAAAAATAATACAAAACAGAAAAAAAACATTAATTATAGCTAATCCTGTGAGGGAAATAGTCTATAATTATGAGAACCCTTTGACCTCAATTAAGCTAATTTGTTATATTTTGTCCATTCATTTAGTTTTGACATTTATCAAAGTGGAAAGGATCATCCATTCTTGAGGAAAAGAAGACTAGAGAAACCATAGAGAAATCCTTTTTTGCCTAGAGAGTAAGTAAACAATAATAATAACAATAACAACAATAACAGGAATATTGTTTCAATTTTGAAACAGTAAACCGTTTTAAATAAAAGAATTCCAAAGTGGACAATTAAATAGCTTACTTGATTTTTAGTAAATATATCATTTTAAGTCAATTTTTGTTGTTTATAAATAAGAGACAAAAACCTATACAAAAAGATTAATGGAGTAGACAAGAATGGATAATCCAACTATTTTATCAATCACAATTTTGAGTGAATTAATTGATCTAATAAACAAAAAGAAATAGCAGAATAGACAAGAAAAAAATCATAGTAACTTTCTATATATATAAGAAACATCTAAAAAGATACATATAGAATGAAAATGAAAAGGCTGAAACAAAATTTATTATACACCAGATGATTCTAAAAGTAATCATGCTGTCAGATAAAGATATAGAATTTGAGAAATATAGAGTATAGAAATTTACAATATAAGGGGGCAGCTAGGTGGCACAGTGGATAGAGCACCAGCCTTGAATTCAGGAGGATCCCAGTTCAAATTTGGTCTCAGACACTTAACACTTCCTAGCTGTGTGACCCTGGGCAAGTCACTTAACCCCAGCCTCAGGGGGGGGGAAAAAAAAAAGAAAAGAAATTTACAATATAAGAGATTTAAATAGGAAAAGCACATCAATATGCATAATGAATCATAGCTGCTAGAAAAAAAATTAGTATTAAGAATGTGTGAACCAAATGATATATATACTCATAAAGGGAAACATTCATATTAATTCAAATCAAAAGAAGCCATAAGCAGTGGAAAATGTAATGATCCCGAGTTACATAAATATAGAAGAAAGAAAAATAGCAAAGGAAAATATAAAATTGAAAAGAATGCCTGAGCAGATAGCCTTCTTTTGTTCAAGAAAAGAATCCAATAAAGTCCATGACTTATTCAGCTAAGCAAAGACAAAGACTGTAGGACTTAATCCCATCATTAACTAATTATTGGATTTTGGACTATTTACTTACACTTAATCTTCATTTCTTCATCTTCAAAATAAGGAACTGTATCAGACAATTCTTTCTTTCTTTTTCTTTTTTCTTCTTTTAGAATACTGAAATAATGAGATGGACATGCCTTTTTTTTTTTTTTTTTTTTTAATGTTATGAAAATTCAAGTACAGATACAAAATTAAAGCCTGATTTTGGCAGCGAGTTAACATGTAGCTCCTTGGATCTCTTTCTCAGTTCCATAGGAATACAACACAACTTGGATTATGATTGAGTTCCTTGCAGAAGGACAGATCCCATCAAATCTGGTGAGCTATTGGGAACTTTCTGCAAGAATCATTTCCAAATTTACATTTCTTGTCCTCAAACCAAAGGTAACTAATTATATGTAGCTACAGTTGTTAAGAGAGTCAGGAACATATTTTTATTTAATTTTATTTCCTTTTGAAATGTAGACCATTTTGAAGAACTTACTTAGAGCAAATTTAGTACTTGAAAGAAGAGATTATATAAAATTACAGTGGGTATATATATATATATATATATATATATATATATATATATATATATATATATATATATATATAATAACCTCATACTTCCACAATCTACTTATTTAAAATGGGATACTATTCATGTTAATCTCAAATTAACATCTCTTATTAAAAGAATATGGCTAGGAAATCTATAATTCTAGAAAATCCATCTATTTCCCTCTAACAATTACTTTTCCAAACAAAATCCAGCATTTGACCTGAATTCATATTTGGATAGTTTTGTGTCTGATTTGTTAGCATAAGTAGCAAATCCAGACCAACATAATAATATGCCCATACATAATAGCTCTAAAGATGCCCCATAAATGATAAATAGCTAAATCATGCTGGGCTACATGAATTATTTTAATCAGTGAGGCAGAAATACCATTTTATTTTTCCTGCTTTCCCAACTTGTCTAGGCTTTGCAGGCAAGTGTTTCTCACTTTTTTTCAAATTCCCTTTTGCATGATAATAGTGACATTAAGTATCATTAGAAGGGATCTGGGTGTCTCCTGAAAAGGTCAGAGTAATTTTACTTTAAGGGGAGAATAATACTATAGGAATGAACCCTTCTACAAATCTGGTTCTGAAAAATACTTTCATAGGTATGCTGGTACATTCTTAATTCTCCCTTAATTCTATGTAATTCTGGGCAAAGATCAATAAAAATGTGTATCACTCAAATAGTCAGGTCCAAGTCAAAGAAATGAGAAATTTTTCCATTAAAAAGAAAAAAATGTGGAATAGGTCAGAGTGTTGAGAATGGAATAAGGAAATCCAGAGCTTAAATATAGTCTCAGACACTAGCTGTATGTATCACTTCATCTCTCATTGACTCACTTTTCTTTTATAAAATGGGAACAATAAATAATAGTAACTGCCTCCCAGGATTGTTGTGAGTATCAAATAAAATAATATTTTAAAAAAATGCTTGGCATAGTTAGGTACTATATACAATATTTCTTTCTTTCTCACTATATTTAAAGTACTAGCTCTCTAAATTTCCAAGTAATTGAAACTGCCTAGAGACTAATTGCTGTAGACAGAGTATTCAGAGCAACCTAGTTGGTAGCTCAATGGCATTTTCTTCTAATTAGATGTATTGTATATATGATTTGTCAGCAGAAATACCTTTATCAAGGTTAGATCATAGACAATAAAATAAGTACACTTACAGTGCTGATTCTGCCTCATAGAGCAAATTCAACCTAATTTTTTCCTGAACAGAATTTTAGTTTTCCAAATACATGCAAAGATAACAGTTTTCAACATTCATCTTGTAAGATTTTGTGTTTCAAGTTTATATATATATATATATATATATATATATATATATATATATATATATATATATATATATATATAGCTATTCTCCATACAATAACATATTAACCACTCTCCTGGATTAGTAGGAGTACTGATTAGTAGGAATGCTTCCTTATCCTGGGAGATTTAGGGTTTAAAATGAAGCACTGAGTATCTAGTAATTAGGAAGAAAAATGGACTCATCTTGTGCCTTCACTAGGCTCTAAACATGCTCTGCCTGCTTTGGTATATAATGTCAATATTTCCTGTAAGGGATTAATCACGCTTCTTTATAAAATTTTAAAAAAGGATCTCAAATCACATAGAAATCTCTTCACCAAAAGTCAGACTTCACAGATTTTCTTGCATTATATTTTACCAAAATCAAATTAGATCTTAGCATCATTAAAAAGAGGATGGAGACAATATTTCCCTCCAAAAAAACCAAAGGTACAGAGTTATAAGATGTATGAGATTTTAAAAAATTTTTAGAATTCTCTCTGATTCTCTAATAATGCTCACACAAAGAAGACCAGTGGCATTAACTAAATGGGAAACTAACTTGATCTTTAAAGATATATTTCTCCACATAAGAAGTATGAAAGTTAAAAAAAAAAAGAAAAAGAAAAAGAACATCTTAAAACTGGTCAAGATAATTTCCACACATTCCCTCATTTAGTCCTCACAACTACTTTTTGAGAAAGATTTTACACAAATGAAGAACCTGAGGATCAAGAGGTAAAATGATAGATAACTAAAACTGAGGGACTGGGAGGGTTTTTTTTCATTGTAGTCATTGGGGTTTATAATGTTTAAGCTACAGTTAATATTTGATAGAAAGACAAAAGTTAAATTGTTCCACTTATGAAAAATAATAATCAAAAAGACTAGCTCAAGGATATTGGACTCCTTATTTACACTAATATCCTGGATGGCTTATAATGGAAGTCTAGATTTTTCCCATCAGGCCTAGTGTAATAGACCTAGTGTAATCTGATTAGGTTAGGGAGATAATTTTATTTGGTTATTCCCTGATACCCATTCTTCTCTCTTCCCTCCCACTTCAATAGAGCCAGTTCAATTACAAAGTTGTTTACTTTTCCTGGGTCTCAGGAAAACAATAAAAATAAGAAGAAAAATGGAATTCTGGCCACCTGGTTTCTAGAAATATTTCTGAACAATTCAGCTTTCTGAATCTTTTCTGATGTGTTCTCAACCTTTTGAGAAGGGTCCCATGATCCCATTGAGGATCTGTCCTCAGCCAGTTAATCATGTATTTTATCTAGGAATACTGGAATCTTGTTGCTCTCTTCCTAGACCAGGGTCATGAAGCTAAGAGAAAAGTTGAGAAATAATATGCACTAATGAGGATAATCTTGAGCTTTCTAACACAGTGAAGAATGAGTTTTATCTTTATGTATATGTAATCATAAAGTCCTTGTACGCTAGACAAGAGCAGTGAGATAATGTCCAAAAGCATGTGCTTCATGAATAGGATGAGGGCATAGAACTCAATTTGTCCAGACATTTGCTCACTATTTCTAAATACTGTTTAGCTCCAGTTAACCCATATTTGAAGAAAATTTTCTTGCCTCTCACCCAAAGGAGCATCACTGTTTAATATTATTACTTAAGATGATGATTTGAGAAAGCTATCAGTGAATCTTGTTGGCATTCTGCTTGATCCGCCCTAGTTCAATGAGTGCTAAAAGGCCTACTGGCAGAGGCTGGGGACAGGTATCCCAGATGCCTACAGAAATGCTGTCTTTTTCTTTGCAATTGAAGTAATGGTATTTTCAAGCCCCTTGAGGAGGTAGCAATCTCACCCAGCTCATCATCTGTCATGAGAGAGTGATCTTCTTCCCTTCTTTAGATTGCTTTAACATGTTTTCTGTACTTTTCAGGATCATCTGATCAAATCTGTCATACAAGAATATTTCAATATGGATGGCAAAAATTGATTTGGTCATGTCCCAACCCATTCCATATAGCCACTTGGGTAACATCCACATTCTGAAACTGTCTACCCATTTACCATTAAGTTTAGAATTGAAAGACTACCACTTTACCAATGTTACCAAGAGGCTTACTAATGTTTTATTTGGATTGATTGAACTTTTGCTTTATCTGGTACTCTTTTTCAGCTTTGCTACTATTTTTCTCAGGTGAGCTAGGACTATATGGAACTTATAATTCCTCACATTTGCCAAAAATCTAGCCCATTGATTTAAAAATATTTTTAAAATTTATTTTCCAATCAATAGGTGTTTAAAATTTTTTTTTTATTTTTTGTTTTCCCCAACTCCCCCCTCCAATGGAGGTGAAGAAGGGAGATAATCGAAACCTTTGATTATGTGCATAATAAAGTATTGGAATTTGATCATATCCAAAAAATATATTTTATTCTTTCTCCTGAGGACATCACTTCTTTGTCAGAGGATAGTGATACAAGTCTTCATCAGTCTTCTGATACTGTGTCTGGTCATAACATTGATCAAAGTGCACAAGTGTTTTATAGTTGTTTGTAGTTATAGAATTGGAATCAGGAAACAGAATTTTCAGCTTTTGTTCATTTCATTTTGTACCACTTCATACACATTTATCCCTTGAGAGCTTAGGTTACATACACAAACAGAGGATCAAGCTTAGAGTCTGGAAGCCTTGAGTTCAAATTTTGTTTCAGATACTGTCAATTGCATGACCCCAAGTAAGTAGCTTAACCTTTGTTTGCCTAAATTTCCTTATCTTTAAAATGAGGTACCAATAACATCTACTTCCCAAAATTGTTGTGAGGACCAAATGAGATAATAATTGTAAGATGCTTAGCAAAATGCCTGGAATAGTAAACATTTTATAAATGTTGGCTATTATTATTATTGATTTCTTACTAGCCCATTGGTTGTTTCAAGAATCATATTTCCAAATATTTGATTGCTTATTCCATTTATTTTTACATTTACAATAGGAACTTGAGTCATATAATTTTGTTTCTGAAAATGCTTACTAACATTAAAATTCTAAGATATAAAATTATTAAAAATTAAATACTATTAAAATTATACTATTTCTTGTATATTGTTTGGAAAATATCAATGATGTGCTTATTTTATACATATTCCAAAAGTTTCATCAATTTGTGATCCTTTTGGAGGTTTATTCAATATTTTAGGCTTTCCTGCCTATCTTTATAAAGACAAATGAAAAAAAAAATCAGACTTTCAGAAAATACAAATCCTTGTTCAGCAACATGAGAATTGGTTTAATCAATTACTTATGAGAAGGCTTAAGTTATATAATTGCTAATAATAAATCCAATAGTCTTAAGTTAGTTCTATTCCATGATAGAATAATAGAAATCCTTCTTCATTCTAGGAAATGGATTATATATTCTAGTAGAATTAAAATAAGATTTGACATACCTCCTGTATTTCAGGATCTCAAATCCTAAGATTTTAGGCACTCATAGTGGTAGGGAAGTAGAGAAAAGTAGAACAGACAAGAAAATTATTCTGGAAACAAAAATATACCATTGATTTTGAATCTCAACTCATATTTTAACAATTCACTGTGAAGAAGATCTAGAAAAGTTTCTCAGTGAAATTCAATCTCTTAAGAGTCTTATCAGTGTTCAGTATTATTCCATTTTAATTTTGATTAACCCATCAAATTCATATAAAAATACGACTGATTTTTTTTTTGTATTTATGAATTTAGCCTACTTTTTCCCCAAGGCAACAGAGACAGAAATGGAAAGAGATAGAAAGAGACAAAGGCAGAGATGACATAGGGAAAACTTCCTTTTCCAAATTTTTAAACCTATTCTTAGTTGTTCACACCAGAAGAAAATGAAAAGAATACTGCTCAAATCAAACTCCAACTTCAATCAGATAGTTTGGGATACATTTTATTACTGAAAAACTTCCACTTTTAATACTAACTCCAATTTTATTAGGAGGTAAATGAATTCTTTCCATTTAAACAGATAGTCATAGAGAAGAAAAATGAGCAATTTTGATGGTATTACTTATCCATACAACTTTAAACCAGACACTATAATAGTTAGCTAAGTTTTCTGGGATGCATGCCAAGCCTTGAAACTTTCTCTATTCTTTAAGAGGGAAAAGAGCATAACATATCTTCTGTGTTTCTTTGAATATTCTAATTTGACCCTGGCAAGCTCTCAGCTCTAAATTAAGAGTTGTTTAAGATAGTTCTGGCTTAGAAACAGTTAAAGTATGCTTTAGGAAGACTGAGGGGTTTGTTTTTTGAGGTTTTTTTCCTCCAACTTATCTTGTGAGTGGCTTGGGCTTGTTAAAAGGAAGGCGGGATGTTGCAAAAATACCATGTGAGTTAATTTGCTGCTCTAACATATTCAGAAGCAATTTCTATATAATGAGCTTGGGGGATTCTTTCCCATTTTTACCTTCCTTTTAATCCTAGTGAACTAAATCATCAGGTATCTTCTTGATTCCACTACTTAAATCATCCTGGTGGCTTAGTATTACTTATGTCTAGTCATCTAGATAATTTGGAGTTCTTCTCTAATGACATTCCTTTTCTACAATTTGGATACTATTATTTCAATATCCTACTGCTTCCACTGGCTATATACTGAACCTTTTTTGGAATACTAAAATAATGAGTTAGACATTTCCTCTTTTGCTTTCATTTATTCAAGTAAGATACAAAATTAAAGCCAGGGTGTTTATAGTATGTTCTTGGCCTCAGAGTGTTGTATAGTACGGGGTGAAGGTATGGCTGACCAATGTTCAACTTCTTAGTTTGCACCCAGGTCCTGACTAATCTGATTTAAGGTCTTTTCAACTAGGGAAAATCGTTGGGATTTTAAAAAATGAATTTATAATACTTGTCCCTGAACCATGTCCGAACACCTGGATACAGCTATAGCTGTTGCCATGACCAGCTGATTAGTTTTATGGTATAAGCTACCTAGAGTGCTTCATTGGAGCAAACTTAATGCCAAGAGGAAGAGGGTTAGCTAAAGATGTGATCCAACAGATAGCTCTGAGAGTAACCTCATATCTGCTCCTTCTACAGGAGCATTAATGAGCATTGACCTCTATATGGTTGCTGTTAAGTGACAATTGATAAAAATACTTGTGAATCACTTTGCAACTGTGAATGCTAAATACATAGAAAGTGATGTGTTCCAGCATATCACACATTTATATTTACTCTAATTTTATTCCATAGCTATTTGCATCCATATGATCCAGAAACTAGCATAGGACCTAAGAATACAAAGATGAAATTAGAAAAATCCCTTCCCTCAAAAAGTTTATATTTCCCTGCTTGGAAGAAACTGAGACACAGAAAAATAATTAAAAACATATTTCAAGTCACCATACATGTACACACACAAGAAAAGCAACAATAACAATTTGTAAGAATGGGGTTAGAAATAGTAACAATTGTTAAAAAAAAAAAATTAGTTCTAGGATGTAACCTCTGAGCTCAACAGTCACAGCAATCTATCTGTGGCTGAGAATCCCAAACTTCTAAAATATCTTTGTTTTTCTTAAAGCTTCAGAAAATCTGCTTCCGGATTAATGAAAGGATACATTTGAAAAGTTTGTTATAATAGTAAGTACCATGACAATGCTAGAATGAGATTATGTTCTGTTCTCTTCAGAATTTTTTTTTTCCTTTAGAGTTGCTGAAATTTATGTCTATCTGGGAAACTGCTATGATAACAAGGTGTTTTGCCTGAAAAGCAGAACTTAACAGGTTTATAATTCTACACTAATTACTTCTAAAGAATTTATGACTATCTGGAGGCTAGAGTTTCTTAAGTGTTTATCCTTGTTGGGAAATTATCACTTCAATGACCTGTGGAAGCCCAGAAAAGTTCACCTGTGTGTGAGCCCAGGGAGAGCTTAATTAAAGTCAATTGAACTTATCTATGATGTACCTGACAGTAAAGAAAAAGTACTCATGAACTCCCTTGGGGGAAGGAACCTGTGCTACTTTTGCTTCTATTCTATATTTGGCTTCCTTGACAATCAAGAAAAAGAAACTAATGCACTTTTTACAAACTCTATCTAGTTTTATTCTCAATCCCTTTCTGTGATGCTCAAAAGGGAAAAGAGAAAAAAAAAATCCAAACAGGTCTTTTGAGGTTCCAATCTAACTTACATCTAATCTTCACTATTTCTTTCTTTTCAGTCTCTTTAACCCTTGATAAAAAGAACAAGGGGGCAGCTAGGTGGCGCAGTGGATAGAGCACCAGCCTTGAATTCAGGAGGACCTGAGTTCAAATTTGGTCTCAGACACTTAACACTTCCTAGCTATGTGACCCTGGGCAAGTCACTTAACCCCAGCCTCAGAAAAAAGGAAAAAAACAAAAAGATAAAAAGAACAAAATTTAAAATCCTCTGCAGATTCAAAATATATATTCTACCGATTCTTCCCTTCAGAAGTCTTAGGGATGTCACAAGCTATGTTTGAGTTTCATCATTTACAAAATGGGGATATGTCTCCTAAAGACTTGTGAGTTCATCTTTATGGGCTCATCATCATCATTCCATCCAAATAAATAATTTCCAGTAACAGATAGACTTCATGAATTGTTGTGACCAAAACCAGTCGTCTCCGTATGACTAATCTTCTGGTAATGAATTTCTGCAAATTTACCCATCCAGATCCTCATTCAACAACATGCATGCTCTCACACATACTAAGCCTCTCTGTATTGATAGAACTAAGCATCATCAGTATCACTTTCAAGGCCTCAGGGTTACTGACACACTGCATCCCAGCAAAGAATTGGAATAGAATTCTGTAAAATGCTTCTAGGTCTCATAATGAAAGATATTAAAGTGAACATTTTTGGCTTTTGTATCTTAAAATGACAGTTATTATGAGAATAAATGTGATCAGATAGTAACTTTTTTGTGTCAAGTTTAGAGAAAAACAAAAAAGAATCAACATTAGATCTCTGATTTTAGTGACATTGGGGATTTCTATCTTAGAAAGCTTTCTATACAAAGCCAGATCATCACTTTCTCTGTGACTTAATCAAGTTATTGAGTTGCCTAGAGGCTATAAGAGTTGCCTATAGCTCCTTAGCCTGCATATGTCATAATTGGGCCTTTGTCTTCCTGGCTCCAAATTCAATCTCTATCTTTTCTATGAAACAACCTCTTTTAAAATTAGACAAACATGAAACTTCATCACCTTACAAAGAAGAAAAAATATACGCCACCAACAACAAAACAAACTAAAATACAACTTCAACAACACTATGTTGACTATGTTTGCAGAGTTTGCATAGTTGTATTGTGCTGATCTGCTTACACATTCTGATATTAAGAGAGAGACCAATAGTCAATAGACCAATAGAATTCTAAAATTGCTGCTACAAACTAGGATGGCAACGTGGAGCTAATCATCAGAGTTTGTCTTTAAAAAGCTAACTGGGAGGCAGCTAGATAGTACACCTAGGACAATTAGATGGTCCAGTTATACAGCTAGGTTGCATAGTGATAGAGAACAAACCCTGAATTCAGGAAAACCTGAATTCAAATCAGATACTCATTAACTGTGTGACCTTGAACAAGTCACTTAACCCCAAATGCCTCCCCTCCCTCCAAAAAAGTTAATTGACCTATTTCTAATCATAACCATAACTATATCCTTGCCGGTAGTTTCATCAATGGACTCTGACCATCTCAGACACCGAATTATTGATTCTCTGAAATGAAATGTACCTTAACAGCCAACTAGTCCAAAGCTCTCAATTTATATGAGGGATCCAATGTTCAGAGACATTCAGGAATTGTTCAAATCACACAGGTTTTGTGAAGCAGAGTTATGATTTGATTTGAACTATATGGCTGCTAAGGTTTTTATATATTGGAGTACTTGCTGTCTAGGGGAGGAGTGGGGGAAAAAGAGAGGGAAAATGGGTGTACAAGGTTTTGCAGGGGTGAATGTTGAAAATTATCTTTGCATATATTTTGAAGATTTTTTTTTAAAGTTTATGTTTGTGGTTGGCACACTATCAGCGCTCCTGAGCTATGAAATAGCAGAGTATCTTTCTGCCTCTTAAAGCTCTAAAATCCATGTTTCGGCATGTATAGTATTGCTGTTTTGAGGAGCAAAAAGTGACCTTTAAGAGTTAAGACTGACCTGACCTTTGGGACGCCAGCCCAGGGGAAGCTGAAACAAAGACTTCCAGAAGGGACATCTCTAAACATAAATTTGCAGGGACTAATGTATGGTAGAAACTGAGCTAAATTTAGAATTTATTCCCTCAGAGACTGAAATGGTATATGCCCCCAACAAACTGCAGACATATTATAAAAGCTAATAAATGTTAAGTGGTTAAATAGAAATATTAGGTTAGTCTTTCTCCAACAAATAAAATGAATGCAACCAATGGAGTTCTCTAGCAATTGGCAATAAAGAAATGGTTTGCTTAATATTTTTACAAATTATTATATTATATTATATGTATTATATAATTATAATATTACATTATATTATACAAAATTATACAAAATAATTTTGAAGCAAGTTTATTTGATAAGACCTTATTTCTCAAACACAGAGGGAACTGAATAAAATTTATAAAAAACAAAACAAAACAAAACAAAAACCAAGAGCCATGCCCCAATTGAAAAATGATCAAAAGATATGATCTATGCCCAAAGGGCTATAAATTGTATATCCTTTGACCTAACTATACCATTATTAAAAGAGGAAAAGGACTTATATGTGCAAATATATTTGTATCAGCTTTCTTTTCAGGGCAAAAAATTGGAAACTGAGAGGATGTCCTTCAGTTTGGGAGTTGTTGAATAAATTATGGTTTGCAATTGTCATAAAATATTGTTCTACGGGAAATGATGAGCAGGATGCTTTCAGAAAAAAAAAAAAAAAACTGAAAAGTCCATTAACTCAAACAAAGTGAAATGTACTTCACACAAAGTAATAGACATGTTCTGGGATGACCAGCTGTAAATGAGTTGGCTATTCTCAGAAGTACAATGATCCATGACTACTTTGAAGACTGCTGAAATATCCTGTCTATAATCAGAAAAGAAACTGATCATGTCTGAATAAAGACTGAATCATACTCTCTCTTTCTTTAAACTTTATTTTTGAGGGGTTTTTATTAGAGTGGGAGATCTATATTTTCTTTCACAACATGAATTCTATTGAATTGTTTTGCATAACTTCACATTTGGCTTCTTACTGGGGGTTGGGGGAAGGGACAAGATTGAGAGAATCTGAAACTCAAAAACTTTTTTAAAAATGTAAAAAAAATATTGGGGAAATATTAAATAAATAAGAAAAGTAAGAAAGAAACAAAAACAAAACAAACAAACAAAAAAAGATATGTTCCAAGTTCCTCAGGATACACTGGAACTCTGAGGGGAAATGTGGCCTAGCTGACCTTGATATACATATTATATGTTCATAATCTAGAGAATATTCGGTAGAGGGCAACAATGACAATAAAGGGCCTAGAACACATATATTAAGACACCTTAAAGGAACTTAGAATGTTTAACGTGGAGAAGAAAGTGTATGTAGTAGATGAGATGGCTGTCTTCATATCTTTAAAGAGCTGTAATGATGAAGAATTAGACTTGTTTGTTTCTCAGTTCAAGAGAGACAGAAAGAATAACAGAAGCAGCAAAGAGATAAATGTAGGCTTAATGAGAGGGGAAAAAAATCCTTTTTTATAATACCTTTTTATTTTCAAAATACATAATACATAACACATAAAACACAAAATATGTACAATTTTCAACATTCACCCTTGCAAAACCTCATGTTCCAAATTCTTTCTTCCTTTCTTCCCCCCACTCCCTTCCCCAAAACAAGTATTCTAATATAGGTTAAATATGTGCAATTCTTCTAAATGTATTTCCACATTTATCATGCTACACAAAAAAAGGGGGGGAAATGAGAAAGAAAAAAAAGCAAGCAAACAACATAAAAAGTTGAAAATATGTTGTGATCCACATTCAGTCCCCATAATTCTCTTTCTGGATGCATATGGCTCTCTCCATCACAAGTCTATTGGAATTGCTCTAAATCCCCTCATTGTTAAAAAAGCCAAGTCCATCATAGTTGATCATCATATAATCTTGTTGTTTCTCTGCATAATATTTTCTTGGTTCTACTCATTTCATTCAGCATCAATTCATGTAGTTCTCTCCAGGCCTTTTTGAAATTATCCTGCTGATTGTTTTTTAGAGGACAATAATATTCTATTATATTCATATACCATAAGTTATTTAGTCTTTACTCACCTGATGGCATCTACTCAATTTCCAGCTGCTTGACTTTACAAAAAGAACTGCTACAAACATTTTTTTGCACATGTAAGTTTTTTACCCCCTTTTTTCATGATCTCTTTGGGATACATATCCAGTAGAGACATTACTGGATCAAAGGATATGCACAGTTTGATTGCCCTTTGGGTAAACTTTTAGATTGCGCTTCAGAATGGTTGGATCAGTTCACAAATCCACCAGCAATATATTAGTGTCCCAGTTTTTCCACATTCCCTGCAACATTCATCATTATCTTTTCCTGTCATTTTAGCCAATTTGAGAGGTATGGAATAATACCTCAAAGTTGCCTTAATTTATATTTGTCTAATCAAAAGTGATTTAGAGCACCTCTCATGCGACCAGAAATGGTTTTAATTTGTTCATCTGAAAATTGTCTGTTCATATTCTTTGATCGTTTACAGTAAAAGATTGTCTTGTATTCTTAAAAATTTGAATCAATCCTCTGTTTTAGCAATGAAGCCTTTATCAGTATCTTTGGATGTAAAATTTACCCCCCCCCCAGTTTTTTGCCTTTCTAATTTTGTCTGAATTGGTTTTGTTTGTACAAAATGTTTTTTAATTGAATATAACCAAAATTACTCATTTCGCATTTCATGATATTCTTTAGTTCTTATTTGGCCATAAATGAGGAAAACAATCTTAACTGGATGAATCTAACTCTCTGGCACAAAGTTCTACTTGGAGTCCATAAGCCTGGACTTCTAATCTTGTTTTAGTAACTTAACCAGCTGTGTGACAATCCTTTAATCACTCTCAACTTCAGTTTCATTACTTTTGAATTATAATAATAATAATACTTAACTTCCAATGGTGCTATGCAGATCAAATGAAGTGCTTTGCAAATTTAAAATATTACATAAAATTAGTTAAATAATATCTTTTTTGGATCATCCTTTGTCATTAAAATTGTCAAGTGTTCAGTTTTTGCTTTTTATTTCATTGGATGGATTATTTTCTGACACTGCTTACTTCACCATACATCATTTCATCTAAATTCTCATAGCAGGACTTGGAATTTTGAATTTAAATTGTTTCTTCTTATTTCTTTTCCATGTGAACAGGATTATACAAAGTTAGCAAAATGACAGTTTTAGCCAAGAAACTAAGAAGCTGGTAATCATTAGCTTGGGACATTGTATTGCTTAGCCAAACTCAGCTGTAGAATACCTCACTGAGATCACTGTTACTTATAAAATAGAAAGTAAAATAACTATTTACTAAGGAAGGGCCTAGAGTGGAAATGTTAGTTAAACAAAAAATGTATAAAATGCTTTTATTTCCTTTGATTTTGGTGCCACACAAATTAGTATTTTACTTTCCTATAGACAAGCAATCCCTGATTGAATATGGCAAGAAAAACATTTTATAAATGAGAACAATGCTTTGTATAAGAAGCAAATCAAGAACTCCCCACTAGATTGCTATAAATCAACATTTAGAATCTTCTTATGCACAGTTTACATTATTATAGTGAATACATAAAAATCCTTTCCATTTTTTTTGGGGGGGGGGAGGAAATGGTTTCCAACAGAGACTCAGTGATTGCAAACAGCACAGAAAACAGGAGACAATAAGTCCATTTGAATTCATTTTCTAACTTCCTTCCTTACAAGCAACTTCCAAAGAGTAATCAGGCATTAAAGAACAGGTTGATTAGACCCCTTGCTGTAGGACCTGTTCCTGATCTCTCAAACAATTCACGTCTGGTTTTTTTGTTTGTTTTTATTTTTAATAAAGTTTAAGAACACAGAGTTCTGAATACATTCTGCATTCTTTTCTCTAATTTGTTTATGCTTTTTGAAATTCTGTTACTGATCTTTGCAATTCCTTTCTTAAAAAGTCTTCTGAAGTTAACAAATAGTTTATCAAAGATCTAATTCTCCTAACTGATATTGTTTCTCAGAGATAAAGATATTCAACTCTTAAATATTGAAAATCTCTCAAGTTTTGCAAAAGAAAAAATCATGCAGATGAATACTTAAAACTAATTGGAATCACTTTTTCTAAATTGAGAAATAGCAAATTCTGAACCAAAATGTAAGGCAAAAGCAATGGTTTAAACATTTAAACACATAATGACCACCTATGATATTTTGTTAAAATAGCTAAGACCTGATTCAAAACTTTTTCCCACAAAGGGTTTGTTTAGTTGCTAATGCTGTAACTTTAAGCACTAACTGGAATGTTGTGTAAATTAATCATGCCAGACTTAAATAGAAATGGGAGACCAACAACCTTCACAATAAGATCCCTGTACGTATATATTAACTATAAAATATAATATTGTCTATGATTTATCATATTTTTATTTATTTCACTAAATAGTTTCTAATTATGCTTTAATCTACTTTGATCTGCACTCAAGAGTGTTGTAAGCCACATATGACCTACAGATCAAGTGTTTGACATCTTTAGTAGAAATAATTTTCTTTCCAGGTGTCAATTTAAAAATTCTGGTTTCCTGTCATAGCTATAAATGGCTTTCTGTTGTCTCCAGAAACTGCTGATCGCTCTCTGGGAGGAGATCTGCTGTCTCAACTCAATCTCCCAGCCAGACTCTTCTTCCTGTAGAGAGCCATCCCAACTCTGACCTAGAGTAACAGTAAGAAAAAAGATGGAAAAAAAACCTTCCTTTATAATGTAAAATTTTAACTTTTTTTCTTGCAAAATAAATGAGAATAATACTTGCCAAGAGATCTTTTATATTAACCTGAATTACAGCGTAAGACTAGTCCCCAAAGTGAAGCTGTTGATGATAAGGATTCATCATCACTTAGATTGAAAGTATTATCATAAGGGGCAGCTAGGTGGTGCAGTGGAAAGAGCACCAGCCCTGAAGTCAAGAGGACCTCAGTTCAAAGCTGACCTCAGATACTTAACACTCCCTAGCTATGTGACCTTGAGCAAGTCACTTAACTCCAATTGCCTCAGTTAAAAAAAAAATTATATATATATATATGTATGCATATACATACATATAATATTATCATAACTAAAAGAGTATAAATAACTAGCTATGTTCCTGTTTTATTCATATCTTAATTATCAGTAAATTAAACATTCAGCAACTTTAATATTTATTTTGAAAGGAAAGGAAAGGACTTTATATTAACTACAGTGTATTAGATAAGTAATATTTGGTGAATTGTCTGGAAACTCTAAGTTCAGGTGATTGAGAGGTTTGTTGAACTTGTATTAATTAATGAGGAAATATGCAAGCATATCCCTTGGCTCGATCCAGAGTTTGAATGATAATATCAGTGCCAAAACAAAAATCAGGATGACTGGCAGTGGTTCAAGATGCAATAGGTGACTTTAGTATTTTTTATGTCCAGCCAAGCTCTAAACATTCCATAGAACCTGCTTCAACTACCTCCTGTTGGAACACATTTTTCTCATCCATCCATTCCATTATAGGATGTTTTCATGTGCTTGAGGTAGACATCCCCCTAACTCACCTATGGTTTTAAGGTCTAACAGCTACCCTCTATTTGGTTTGGCCCCTGTTCTGAGATGGTTTTACTGGGGTGTGGATGCTGGAGTCACAGATGAGAGCTGTGTACCTGTTGGACATCAAAGGTCCAACCTTTGAGCAGCCTTGAAAATAGCTTGGCGATCCCTCACATTAGAGATTCCAGTCCTCCCTTATCACCCCATTTATTCCCTCAAATTAAATAACAAATCAAAGAATAGACCAATGGATAACTGATAAATATGGTCTAGTAATCTTTCTATAAATATTTCATCCTTGATGATTATCACTATGTTCTTATCATTTCTTTATCATTTTATTTGCTGCTTTAATTGTATTCTTTCCCTTTGTTTTACTTAATAAGAATAAGTTTATGCCACATTTTAAATGGCATTCATTGAAAACAGTGCAATCTGGGCATAAGTTGGATTCATTTGTTTGTTTTTCCTCTTCCTGAAAGTTTATGTCTTTGTTTTACCTGACTGTGCCAGGTTTTCTCTTTTTGATAAACTCATCCCCTAATATGCTAAGTGCTCTTTTCCAGTTTGATTGCAGAATGTCAAAACCACTGGGTTCTAATCATGAACTTTTTACAAAGATTCAATTGCTTCCCAGGAGCTAAATACTGCCATCCATCCACTTATTGCATAGCTGTGCTCCTGTCAGCTTCCTGCTGCCCTTTCATGGTGAGAAGCTCCTAAGTTCTTTCTTTAGCAGCTTAATGAGCACTTTTACTTGTGAATAGCATTTTATCAGTGTGTTTCAGGCCACAACTCTCTCTCCTCTTAGCTTTTTCTTCCCCCATCTCTTATTATAGAAGGGGGAAAAATGAAACATTCTCCCTACATCATTCTTTTTACTAGAAAAATGCTCTCAGACTCTTTAAACTAACTATTAGCAAATTTGCAATCTTGTTGTCTCTCTAAGTCTCTCTTTTAGGATCAAATGTAATTTTATAAGGAACTCCTCTTGGACAGCAGATCTGTCATATAACAAAGTAATTGGATTGTGGAAACTCTTCCAAAATTATATAAGGTAGAAATATGCTGTGCACAGATATACACTGGGTTCGATATTGAGACTTTTAAATGTTATTTTCACCTTTCCTCCAATATTGTATGACTTTCTCTTGAACAGCAAAAACTTAGGAGACTCTATTAAGTTTATATTGGATACTTTACCAAGACTTGTGCCATTGGATAGAATTCTGAGTTGTTAAACATGACAATCATCTGGGAGGAACTTGAGGATTATAGTAATTTCTTTGTAACGTGGTATTGTCTACATTTGGAGGTTTGAAAATGAAGAAAAGAGTAGATTCCCTCCTTACTTTGGCCCCCACTCTTGGAATATGGGCATTACAAGCTATAATTACCTATTCCTTTGCTTCTTCTAATGGTTAAACACTATTGATACCACCTTTACAGAGATATTTTTCTGTGCATTAATGGAGAATGGAATATAAATAAGGAAATAAATAAGGAAACATGACTCCCCAATTCCAGTGTCTTAATAATGATAATAATAATTAAATTGTCTTTGCCTTAAGGGTAAAAGTCCAAAGATACAGCATTATTTGCTTTGGGATATTTTCAAAATTTAACAAGATAATATCATTTTTTTTCTTATCCTTCAAACTTCTACTTAGTATTTAGACATTCCAATGATTCACTGTTGCTTCTCTACCCAAATCAGCCATTAATTATCTCAGTTGCAACTTCATAGTCACAAATATTGAAACATTCACCGCAAAATGACTAGAATAAATCACATTCACTAGCCGGAATTTATACAAGATAAAACAGTACACAAATGATTTTTATTGTTGTTAAGTCATTTCAATCATATTCAACTCCCCCGATTGATTTGAGATTTTCTTGGCAAAGATATTGGAAAACTTTTCCTTCTCCAATTCATTTTATGAATGAGGAAACTGAAGAAAACAGGGTGAATTGACTTGCCTAGGCTCCCACAGCTAATAAGTATCTGAAGCCATATTTTTTTCAACACTGAGCATTGCAAAACTTTGTGTTCCAAATTTTCCCTTCCTTATGTCCAACCCCTCTCCTAAATGGCAGGTAGTCCACTACATTAAATACGTTAAACAAATATGTTAAATCCAATATATGTATACCTACTTATAAAGTTACCTTGCTGCACAAGGAAATTCAGATTTAAAAAGAAAATGAAAAAAAGGAAAACAAAAATACAAGCAAAAAAATAACAGAAAGAGTGAGAATACTATATTGTTGTCCACACTCAGTTCCCATAGTCCTCTCTCTGGGTATAGATGGTTCTCGTAATCACTTAACAATTATAACTGGTTTGAATCATCTCATTGTTGAAGAGAGCCACATCTATCAGAATTGAACATTCTATAGTCTTGTTGTTGCTATATATAATGATGTCCTGGTTCTGTTCATTACACTTAGAATCAGTTCTTGTAAGTCTCTCCAGGAATGTTTATTTTTTTCTATCTGGAAATATATATTTTTATTAATTTTATAATTATAACTTTTTTTTTTTTTTACAGTACATATGCATGGGTAATTTTTTTACAACATTATCCCTTGCACTCACTTCTGTTCCAAATTTTCCCCTTTCCCTCCACTGTCTCCCCTAGATGGCAGGCAGTCCCATACATATGTTATAGTATATCATAGATACAATATATGTGTGCAGAACCGAATTTCTTGTTGCACAGGAAGAATTGGATTCAGAAGGTAAAGATAACCTGGGATAAAAAACAAAAAGGCAGAGTTAAAGCGGACTTCCGGCCAAGATGGTGGCGTGGAGGCAGACAGCTGCTTGAGCTCCTCGTATTCTCTCAGAACTTACTTCATGACAAGCCTCTGACTTAATGCTTGACCCAGAAAGAAATCCACAAATACTCACCAAGAGAAGACATCCTTGAAAGTCGCCAGAAAAGGTCTGTGTTTGCTTGGGGGAGGGTCAATCAGACTGGGCACAGACTGAGGGCAGGCAGCCAGAGCAAGACAGGCAGCTCACACAGCTCAGACCAGAGGGGGAGGGGTGCGATCTCTGCCGTTTCTGCGAAAGGGCTTTTGCCCCAGTGTGGATGCTCCGTCTTGGCAGCAATCCAGGAGCAGCGGAGAGGGTGTAAACACCGGAGGTGAAGATTAAAACCCCAGAAAGCCAGCGTCTCTCAGAGCCTGGCCACCCCCAACCCCCACCTGGACTGACTCGGCTCATTCTCGGAGCCTCAGAGCGCAGACTCAGTACAGTCCTTGCTGTTCTGTTAGTGGATCTCTGCTGCCCTGCCCCCAGTCTGTAGAGGAAGCCCATTAATACCATCCAGCCCCATCCCCCGCAAAACAGACCAATTGTTTCTCTTGTCAGTTTGTTTTCTTTGATTCCTACTCTGACAAAATGAACAAAAATTTCAAAAGGGCTCTAGCCATTGACAGCTTCTGTGTGGAGAGGGAGCAGACTTCAAATGCTGAGGAGACTAGGAACAGACTGTCCCCAGATGTATCCCCTGGGAGGGATATAAGCTGCTCCTCAATACAAAAGAACTTCATAGAGGAAATCAAAAAGGCTCTCACAAGAGAGCTGGAAGAGAAATGGGAAAAGGAAAGAGAAGCTTGGCAAGAGAGCCTGGAGAAGTCATCCCATGCATTCAAAGACAGAGTGGATAAAGAAATCAAATCATTGAGAAACAAGATTAGTGAGCTAGAAAAGGTAAACAACTCCAAGGAAAATAGGATTAGTGAGCTGGAAAAAGAAAACAGCTCTCTAAAAAATAAAATGGATAAAATGGAAAAAAATTCCATAGAAGATAAAAACTCAATTGGACAATTACAAAGAGATATAAAAAAAGTGAGTGAAGAAAATACATCATTGAAAATTAGACTGGAACAAGTTGAAATGAATGACTCAAGGAGAAACCAAGAGGTAGTCAAGCAAAACCAGAGAAATGAAACAATTGAAAAGAATGTCAAGTACCTTACCAGAAAGACAACAGACCTGGAAAACAGATCCAGGAGAGACAATTTGAGAATAATCGGACTCCCTGAAAAAAGGGGGGGAAAAAAGAGCTTGGACACCATTTTTGAGGAAATTATCAAAGAGAACTGCCCAGACATTCTGGAAACAGAGGGTAAAATAGACATTGAAAAAATTCATCGATCACCTACTGAAAGGGACCCTAAAATCAAAACACCAAGAAATATAGTGGCCAAGTTCAAGAACCATCAGACAAAGGAAAAGATATTGGAAGCTGCTAGAAAAAACCAATTCACATATGGAGGATCCACAATAAGGATAACCCAGGATCTAGCAGTGTCCACATTAAAAGAACAAAGGGCCTGGAACATGATATTCCGAAAGGCTAAGGAACTTGGTATGCAGCCAAGAATAACTTACCCGGCAAGAATGAGCATCGTTTTCCAGGGAAGAAGATGGACATTTAACGAAATAAATGAATTCCATCAATTTTTGATGAAAAAACCAGACCTACATAAAAGGTTTGAAATTCAAATACAGAACTCAAGAGATTTCTAAAAAGGTAAAAAGAAATCTTGAGAACTATACTTTTGTCAAAAAAATATGTAAAGAACATAAGTACAATTTGTCTCAGAAGCTAGAGGTGGAAAGGAAATTATATCATAAAAAAGTGTAAAGTGGTGGTACTACATCTCATGAAGAGGCAAAGGTAACCTATTATATCTGAGAGAAAGAAAGGAGGGAGATGAACATAGCGTGTATCAATAGACATATTCGATTTATGGTGAAACTTCTTCCACTTCATTGAAAAGTGAAAGGGAAGGAGTAAGCTAAGGGGAAGGGAATACAGAAATTTCGAGGAAAAGGGGTAAAATAAGGGGAGGATCTTTAAGGTGGGGGAGGGATCCTAAAAAGGGAGGGCTGTGAAAAGCAAGTGGTGTTCACCAGTTTAATACTGGGTAGGAGGGTAAAATGGAAGGAAAGAGGAAAAGCCTAAGCAGGGGTTAATAGGATGGCAAGCAATATAGAATTAGTCCTTCTAACCATAAATGTGAATGGGGCAAACTGCCTCATAAAGATGAAGCAGTTAGCAGACTGGATTAAAAGTCAGAATACTACTATATGTTATTTACAGGAAACACACCTGAAACAGGGTGAGACATTCAAACTAAAAGTAAAAGGGTGGAGCAGAATCTATTATGCTTCAGGCAAAACCAAAAAAGCAGGAGTAGCCATCCTCATCTCAGATCAAGCAAAAACAAAAATCAATCTAATTAAAAGAGATAAGGAAGGGCATTATATCCTGCTAAAGGGCAGCATCAATAATGAAGCAGTATCAATATTAAACATATATGCACCAAGTGGTGCAGCATCTAAATTCTTAAAAGAGAAATTAAGAGAGCTGCAAGAGGAAATAGATAGCAAAACTATAATAGCGGGAGATGTCAACCTTGCACTCTCAGAATTAGATAAATCAAACCACAAAATAAATAAGAAAGAAGTCAAAGAGGTAAATAGAATATTAGAAAAGTTTGATATGATAGATCTTTGGCAAAAGCTAAATGGAGACAGAAAGGAATATACTTTCTTCTCAGCAGTTCATGGAACCTATACAAAAATTGATCATATACTAGGACATAAAAACCTGACAATCAAATGCAGTAAGGCAGAAATAGTAAATGCATCCTTTTCAGACCATAATGCAATCAAAATAACATTTAATAAAAAGCCAGGGGAAAATAGACCAAAAAATAATTGGAAACTAAATAATCTTATACTAAAGAATGATTGGGTAAAACAGCAAATCATAGACATAATTAATAACTTCACCCAAGAAAATGACAATAATGAGACATCATACCAAAATGTGTGGGATACAGCCAAAGCAGTAATAAGGGGAAGTTTTATATCTCTACAGGCCTACTTGCATAAAATAGAGAAAGAGAGGGCCAACGAATTGGGCTTACAACTAAAATTGCTAGAAAAGGAACAAATTAAAAACCCCCAGACAAACACAAAACTTGAAATTCAAAAAATAAAAGGTGAGATTAATAAAATTGAAAGTAAAAAAAACTATTGAATTAATTAATAAAACTAAGAGTTGGTTCTATGAAAAAACCAACAAAATAGACAAACCCTTAGTAAACCTGATTAAAAAAAGGAAAGAGAAAAAGCAAATTGTTAGTCTTGAAAATGAAAAGGGTGAACTCACCACTAATGAAGAGGAAATTAGAACAATAGTTAGGAGCTACTTTGCTCAACTTTATGCCGATAAATTCGATAACTGAAATGAAATGGAAGAATACCTTCAAAAATGTAGCTTGCCCAGATTAACAGAGGAAGAAGTAAGTAGTCTAAATAGTCCCATCTCAGAAAAAGAAATAGACCAAGCTATTAACCAACTTCCTAAGAAAAAGTCCCCAGGACCAGATGGATTTACAGGTGAATTCTACCAAACATTTAAAGAACAACTAATTCCAATGCTATGTAAACTATTTGAAAAAATAGGGATTGAAGGAGTCCTACCAAATTCCTTCTATGACACAGACATGGTACTGATACCTAAACCAGGTAGATCGAAAACTGAGAAAGAAAACTATAGACCAATTTCCTTAATGAATATTGATGCTAAAATCTTAAATAAGATATTAGCAAATAGATTTCAGAAAATCATCCCCAGGATAATACACTATGACCAAGTGGGATTTATACCAGGAATGCAGGGCTGGTTTAATATTAGGAAAACTATTAGTATAATTGACCATATTAATAATCAAATTAATAAAAACCATATGATCATCTCAATAGATGCAGAAAAAGCATTTGATAAAATCCAACATCCATTCCTACTAAAAACGCTTGAGAGTATAGGAATAAATGGACTATTCCTTAAAATAATAACAAGCATATATTTAAAACCTTCAGTAAACATCATATGTAATGGTGATAAACTAGAACCTTTCCCTGTAAGATCAGGAGTGAAACAAGGTTGCCCACTATCACCATTACTATTCAATATAGTACTAGAAACGCTAGCCTCGGCAATAAGAGCCGAGAAAGAGATTCAAGGAATTAGAGTAGGAAATGAAGAAATCAAATTATCACTTTTTGCAGATGACATGATGGTATACTTAGAGAACCCCAAAGACTCTGCTAAAAAGCTATTAGAAATAATTCAGAATTTTAGCAAAGTCGCAGGATACAAAATAAATCCACATAAATCCTCAGGATTTTTATATATTACCAACACAATCCAACAGCAAGAGATACAAAGAGAAAGTCCATTCAAAATAACAGTCGATAGTATAAAATATTTGGGAATATCTACCAAAGAATAGTCAGGAATTATATGAGCAAAATTACAAAGCACTTGCCACAAAAATAAAGTCAGATTTAAATAATTGGAAAGACATTCAGTGCTCTTGGATAGGCCGAGCGAATATAATAAAGATGACAATACTCCCCAAACTAATCTATTTATTTAGTGCTATACCAATCAGACTCCCAAGAAACTATTTTAATGACCTAGAAAAAATAACAACAAAATTCATATGGAAGAATAAAAGGTCGAGAATTGCAAGGGAACTAATGAAAAAAAAAGTCAGAGGAAGGTGGTCTAAGTGTACGTGATTTAAAGCTATATTATAAAGCAACAGTCACCAAAACCATTTGGTATTGGCTAAGAAATAGACTAGTTGATCAGTGGCATAGGTTAGGTTCACAGGGCAAGATAGTGAATAAAAATAGCAATTTTATCTTTGACAAACCCAAAGATCCCAAATTTTGGGATAAGAATTCATTATTTGACAAAAACTGCTGGGAAAACTGGAAATTAGTATGGCAGAAACTAGGCATGGACCCACATTTAACACCACATACTAAGATTAGATCAAAATGGGTCCAAGATTTAGGCATAAAGAATGAAATCATAAATAAATTGGAGGAACATGGGATGGTTTACCTCTCAGACTTGTGGAGGAGGAAGGAGTTTGTGTCCAAGGGAGAACTAGAGACCATTATTGATCACAAAATAGAAAATTTTGATTACATCAAATTAAAAAGCTTTTGTACAAACAAAACTAATGCAAACAATATTAGAAGGGAAGTAACAAATTGGGAAAACATTTTTACAGTTAAAGGTTCTGATAAAGGCCTCATCTCCAAAATATACAGAGAATTGACTTTAATTTATAAGAAATCAAGCCATTCTCCAATTGATAAATGGTCAAAGGATATGAACAATTTTCAGATGATGAAATTAAAACTATTTCCGCTCATATGAAAGAGTGTTCCAAATCACTATTGATCAGAGAAATGCAAATTAAGACAACTCTGAGGTATCATTACACACCTGTCAGATTGGCTAAAATGACAGGAACAAATAATGATGAATGTTGGAGGGGCTGTGGGAAAACTGGGACACTGATGCATTGTTGGTGGAGTTGTGAAAGAATCCAACCATTCTGGAGAGCAATCTGGAATTATGCCCAAAAAGTTATCAAAATGTGCATACCCTTTGACCCAGCCATACTACTACTGGGCTTATACCCCAAGGAACTACTAAAGAAGGGAAAGGGACCTGTATGTGCCAAAATGTTTGTGGCAGCCCTTTTCATAGTGGCTAGAAGCTGGAAGATGAATGGATGTCCATCAATTGGAGAATGGTTGGGTAAACTATGGTATATGAATGTTATGGAATATTATTGTTCTATAAGAAATGACCAACAGGAGAAATACAGAGAGGCTTGGAGAGACTTACATCAACTGATGCTGAGTGAAACGAGCAGAACTAGGGGATCATTATACACTTCAACAATGATACTTTACGAGGATGTATGCTGATGGAAGTGGATTTCTTCAACATAGAGAAGAGCTAATCCAATTCCAATTGATTAATGATGGACAGAATCAGCTACATCCAGAAAAGGAACACTGGGAAATGAGTGTAAACTGTTATTTTTACCTTCTGAATCCAATTCTTCCTGTGCAACAAAAAATTCGGTTCTACACACATATATTGTATCTAGAATATACTGTAATACATTTAACATATATAAGACTGCTTGCCATCTGGGGGAGGGGGTTGGGGGAGGAAGGGAAAAATCTGAATAGAAGTAAGTGCAAGGGATAATGTTGTAAAAAATTATCCATGCATATGTACTGTCAAAAAAATGTTATAATTATAAAATAAAATAAAAATTAAAAAAAAAAAAGAAAAACAAAAATGCAAACAGTTTACCTCATTTTCCAGTGTTCCTTCTCTGAGTGTAGCTGATTCTGTCCATCATTGATCAATTGGAATTGGATTAGCTCTTCTCTTTGTTGAAGATAGCCACTTTCATCAGAATACATCCTCATTCAGTATTGTTGTTGAAGTGTACAATTATCTCCTGGTTCTGCTCATTTCAGAATGGTTGGATTTTTTCACAACTCCACCAACAATGCATCAGTGTCCCAGTTTTCCCACATCCACTCCAACATTCATCATTATTTGTTCCTGTCATCTTAGCCAATCTGACAGGTGTGTAATGATATCTCAAAGTTGTCTTAATTTGCATTTCTCTGATCAATAGTGATTTGGAACACTCTTTCATATGAGTGGAAATAGTTTCAATTTCATCATCTGAAAATTGTCTGTTCATATCCTTTGACCATTTATCAATTAGAGAATGGCTTGAATTCTTATAAATCAGAGTCAGTTCTCTATATATTTTGGAAATGATGCCTTTATCAGAACCTTTAACTGTAAATATGTTTTCCCAGTTTGTTACTTCCCTTCTAATCTTGTTTGCATTAGTTTTGTTTGTACAAAAGCTTTTTAATTTGATGTAATCAAAATTTTCTATTAGGTGATCAATAATGATCTCTAGTTCTCCTTTGGTCACAAACTCCTTCCTCCTCCACAAGTTTGAGAGGTAAATTATCTTTGGTTCCTCTAAGTTATTTATGATCTCATTCTTTATGCCTAAATCATGAACCCATTTTGATCTTATCTTGATATATGATGTTAAGTGTGGGTCCATGCCTAGTTTCTGCCATACTAATTTCCAGTTTTCCCAGCAGTTTTTGTCAAATAATGAATTCTTATCCCAAAAGTTGGGATCTTTGGGTTTGTCAAACACTATATTGTTATTTTTATTCACTATCTTGCCCTGTGAACCTAACCTATTCCACTGATCAACTAGTCTATTTCTTAGCCAATGCCAAATGGTTTTGGTGACTGCTGCTTTATAATATAGTTTTAGATCAGGTACAGCAAGGCCACCTTCATTTGATTTTTTTTTTCATTAATCCCTTTGAAATTCTCAACCTTTTGTTCTTCCATATTAATTTTGTTGTAATTTTTTTGTAGGTCATTAAAATAGTTTCTTGGGAGTCTGATTGGTATAGCACTAAATAAATAGATTAGTTTAGGGAGTATTGTCATCTTGATTATATTCGCTCGGCCTATCCAAGAGCACTTAATGTTTTTCCAATTATTTAAATCTGACTTTATTTTTGTGGCAAGTGTTTTGTAATTTTGCTCATATAATTCCTGAATTTCCTTTGGTAGATAAATTCCCAAATATTTTATACTATGGATAGTTATTTTGAATGAAATTTCTCTTTGTATCTCTTGCTGTTGGATTTTGTTGGCAATGTATAAAAATGCTGAGAATTTATGTGGGTTTATTTTGTATCCTGCAACTTTGCTAAAGTTGTGGATTATTTCTTATAGCTTTTTATTAGAATCTCTGAGATTCTCTAAGTATATCATCACATCATCTGCAAAGAATGATAATTTGGTTTCCTCATTGCCTACTCTAATTCCTTTAATCTCTTTCTTGACTCTTATTGCCAAGGCTAGAGTTTCTAATACAATATTGAATAGTAATGGTGATTGTGAGCAACCTTGTTTCACTCCTGATCTTACTGGAAAAGGTTCCAGTTTATCCCCATTACATATGATGCTTATTGATGGTTTTAAATATATGCTCCTGATTATTTTAAGGAATAATCCATTTATTCCTATACTCTCAAGTGTTTTTAGTAGGAATGGATGTTGGATTTTGTCAAATGCTGTTTCTGCATCTATTGATTTGATCATGTATTTTTGTTAATTTGGTTATTGGTATAGTCAATGCTAATAGTTTTCCTAATATTGAATCAGCCCTGCATTCCTAGTATAAATCTCAGTTGGTCATAGTGTATTATCCTGGGGATGATTTTCTGTACTCTTTTTGCTAATATTTTATTTAATATTTTTGCATCAATATTCATTAGGGAGATTGGTCTATAATTTTCCTTCTGTGTTTTCAACCTACCTTGTTTAGGTATTTATGACACCATGTCCGTGTCATAAAAGGAATTTGGTAGGACTCCTTCAATCCCTATTTTTTCAAATAGTTTATATAACATTTCTCCAGATGACTTTAAAATCATCCTACTGAGCTTTTCTTATAAAACAATAATATTCCATAACATTGATATACCATAACTGATTCCACTATTCTTCAGCTGATGGGTATCCATTCAGTTTCCAGTTTCTTGCCACTATACAAAGAGCTGCTACAAACATTTTTGCACATGTGGGCCATTTTCCCTCCTTTAAAATCATTTTAGGATATAAGTCCAGTAGAAACACTGCTGGCCTATGCACAATTTGATAACTTTTTGAGCATAGTTCGAAATTACTCTCTAGAATGGTTGGATCCATTTACAGTTCCACCAACAATATATCAGTGTCCCAGTTTTCCCACATCCCCTCCAACATTGGTCATTATCTTTTCCTGTCATCCTAGCCATTTTGACAAATATGTAGTGGCATCTCAGAGTTATCTTAATTTGCATTTATCTGATCAATAGTTACTTGGAGCACCTTCTCATATGACCAAAAATAATTTTAATTTCTTCATCTGAAAATTGTCTGTTCATATCCTTTGACCATTTGTCAATTGGAGAATGGCTTAAAGTCTTATACGTTTGAGTTAATTATCTAAATATTTTAGAAATTAGGCCTTTATCAGAACCTTTGAATGTAAAAATGTTTTCCCAGTTTATTGCTTCCCTTCTAATCTTATCTGCATTAGTTTTGTTTGTACAAAAACTTTTAACTTAATATAATTAAAATTATCTCTTTTGTGATCAATAATGAACTCTAGTTCTTCTTTGGTCACAAATTCTTTCCTCCTCCACAGATCTGTAAACTATCCTATGTTCTTCTAATTTGTTTATAATATCAATATTTATGAATCATCATGAACTAATTTCAACCTCATCTTGGTATACAGTGTTATGTGTGGGTCAATACCTCATTTCTGCAATACTAATTTCCAGTTTTCCCAGCAGTTTTCTTATCCTAAATTTTTATCCCAAAATTCTTATCCCAAAAGCTGGTGTCTTTTGGTTTGTTAAACACTAGATTGTTGTAGTTATTGACTATTTTGTCCTAACCTATTCGACTGATCAATTAGTCCATTTCTTAGCCAATACCAAATGGTTTTGATGACAACTGCTTTATAGTATAGTTTTAGACT
Source organism: Sminthopsis crassicaudata (assembly GCF_048593235.1). Taxonomy (NCBI): domain Eukaryota; kingdom Metazoa; phylum Chordata; class Mammalia; order Dasyuromorphia; family Dasyuridae; genus Sminthopsis; species Sminthopsis crassicaudata. The sequence goes on from NC_133621.1 coordinate 215,801,299, forward strand.
GATATAGCTAGGCCATCTTCATTTGATTTTTTTTCATTAGTTCTCTTAAAATTCTTGACCTTTTGTTCTTCCAGATGAGTTTTGTTGTTATTTTTTCTAGATCAGTAAAATAGTTTCTTGGGAGTTTAATGGGTATAGGACTAAGCAAATAGAATAGTTTAGGGAGTATCGTCATTTTTATTATATTTGCTTGACCTATCCAAGAGCACTTAATATTTTCCACCTGATTAGAGCTGACTTTATTTGTGTAGAAAGTGTTTTGTAGTTTTGCTCCTATAGTTCCTAACTTTTCCTTGGCAAATAGATTCCCAAATATTTTATATTACCAATAGTTATTTTAAATAAAATTTCTCTTTGTATCCCTTGCTATTGGATTTTGTTAATGATATATAAAATGCTCATGATTTATGTGGATTTATTTTCTATCTTTCAACTTAGATGAAGTTGTGGATTATTTCAAATAGTTTTTTAGTTTATTCTCTAGGGTTCTCTAAGTATATTATCATATCATCTGCAAAGAATGATAATTTGGTTTCCTCATTGCCTATTCTAATTCCTTTAATCACTTTTTCTTCTCTTATTGCTAAAGCTAGCATTTCTAATGCAATATTGAATAGTAATGATGATAGTGGGCAACCTTGTTTTACCCCTGATCATATTGGGAATGGTTTCAGTTTATCCCCATTACATATGATGCTCACTGATGGTTTTAATTAGATGCTACTGACTATTTTAAGGGAAAGTCCATTTATTCTTATATTCTCTAATGTTTTAATAGGAATGGGTGTTGGATTTTATCAAATGCTTTTTCTGCATCTATTGAGATAATCATATGGTTTTCGTTAATTTGGTTTATTGATATAGCCAATTAGGCTAATAGTTTTCCAAATATTGAACCAGCCCTGCTTTCCTGTGTAAATCTTACTTGGCCATGATGTATTATCCTGACAATGACTTTCTGTAATCTTTTTACTAATATCTTATTTAAAATTTTTGCATCAATATTTATTAGGGTAACTGATCTATAATTATCTTTGTTTTTATCTTACCTGGTTTAGATATCAGTACCATGTCTCTGTTATAAAAGGAACTAGGTAGGAATCCTTCATTCCCTATTTTTCAAATAGTTTGTATAGTTTTGGAGGTAATTCTTCTTTAAATATTTGGTAGAATTCACATGTAAATCCATCTGTTCCCGGGGATTTTTTCTTAGGGAGTTGATTAATAGCTTGTTCTATTTCTTTTTCTTTCTTTTTTTTTTTTTTTAATGGGACTATTTAAGTAATTTATTTACTCTTCTGTTAATCTACGCAATTTATATTTTTGTAGGTATTCTTCCATTTCACTTAGGTTGTCAAATTTATTGGCATAAAGTTGGGCAAAGTAACTTCTAATTATTGCTCTAATTTCTTCATTGGTGGAAATTTCCTTCTTTTCATTTTTGAGACTAACAATTTGATTTTTCACTTTCCTTTTTCTAATCAAATTAACTAAAGGTTTATTTATTTTGTTGTTGTTTTTTTCATAAAACCAACTCTTAATTTTATTTATTAATTCATTTTTTATTTTTAATTTTTATTATTCTCTTTTTATTTTTAAAATTTCAAGTTTGTTATTTGAGGATTTTTTCATGTGTTCTTTTTCTAGCAAATTTAGTTGCAAGCCCAATTTATTGATTTTCTCTTTCTCTATTTTATGCAAGTAAGCATCTAGAGATATAAAATTTCCCCTTATTAGTGCTTTGGCTGCATCCCACAAATTTTGGTATGTTGTTTCATTGTCATTCTCTTGGATAAAATTATTGTTTGTGTCTATGATTTGCTGTTTCACCATTCATTATTTAGGATTTTTATTTAGTTTCCAATTTCTTCATGATATGTTTTCTCCTTCCTTTTATTGATTGCAATTTTTATTGCATCATGATTTGAAAAAAATGCATTTACTATTTCTGCCTTTCTGCATTTAATTTTGAGGTCTTTATGTCCTAATAAATGTTCAATTTTTGGATAGATTCCATGAATTGCTGAGAAGAAACTGTACTCCTTTCTGTCTCCATTCAATTTTCTCCAAAAATCTATCATACCTCACTGTTCTAGTATTCCATTTACCTCTTTAACTTCTTTCTTATTTATTTTGTGGTTTGATTAATCTAGTTCTGAGAGAGCAGGGTTGAGATCTCCCACTATTATAGTTTTGCTGTCTATTTTTTCTTGCAGCTCTCAACTTCTCCTTTAGGAATTTGAATGCTACACACTTGGTGCATATATATTTAGAATTGGTATTGCTTTATTATCTATAGTACCCTTTAGCAAGTTATAGTTTCCTTCCTTATCTCTTTTATTTAGATCAAATTTTGCTTTTGCTTGATCTGAGAATAGAATGGCTACCACTGTTTTTTTTGTTTGTTTGTTTGTTTGTTTTTGTTTTTTGTTTTTTTGTTTTTTGTTTTTTGTTTTTTACTTCATCTGAAGTATAATAGATTCTGCTCCAGTCTTTTACCTTTACTTGGTATGTATCACTCTGCTTTAAATGTGTTTCTTGTAAACAACATATGGTAGCATTCTGGTTTTTAATCCAGTCTGCTATCCATTTCTGCTTTGTGGGAGATTTCATCCCATTCACATTTATGGTTAAAACTACTAATTCTGTATTTTCTGCCATCTTAATAACCCCAAATTATCCTTTTCTCTTTCCTTTTCCCCTTTCCCCTCTCCCCAGTATTTTACTTATAAGCACCACTTGGCTCAAGGAGTCTTCCCCCTTTAGAGTCCCTCCCCCTTTCTTATAGCTTTTCCCTACTATTTCTGTTTTCCCTTCTATTTAGTCTACCCTCTTCCCTTTCCCCCTTTCCTTTCCCACTTTTCTAAAAGGTATGAGAAGTTTCTTGGTGAAACCATATATGACTAATATTCTTTCTTTGAGCCAAATCTGATGAGAGTAAGATTCACACAATGGTTATCATCCTCCCTTCTTTCCATCAGTTATAAAGGATTTTCTTTGCCTCTTCCTGAGATTCAATTTCTCTCATTTTACCTCTAGTTTCCACTTTTTCCAGTACAATTCCCTTTTCATCTCTAGTTTCTTTTTTATAACAGTAAAATCAAATTATATATGCAATCTCTATATAATATGCATAACAGAAAAATAGTTCTCAGGAGTTCTGTTCTTTTTATCTTTTTATGTTTCTCTTGATTTCTATATGTGGAGATCAAACTTTTTGTTTAGCTTTGGTCTTTTCATCAGAAATGAATGGAATTCACCAGTTTCATTGAATGCCTTTCTTCTTCCCTGGAAAAAATATGCTCAGTTTAGTGGGGTAGTTTATTCTTGGCTGCAATCCAAGTTTCTTTACCTTTTGCAATATCACATTCCAAGCCCTTTAATCTTTTAAGGTTGTAGCTGCTAAGTCCCAGATTGTCTTTCTTGTGGCTCCTAGGTATTTGAATTGTTTGTTTGTTGGTTGGTTGGTTGGTTTGGCTGATTTGGCTGATTGTAATGTTTTCACCTTTTCTGATAGTTCTGAAATTTAGCCACAATATTCCTTGGAGTTATTATTTAGGGGTCTTTTTTCAGAAGGTATTCAGTGAATTATTTCAATGGCTATTTTACCTTCTGATTCTATATCTGGGTAGTTCTCTTTGATGATTTCTTAGAAAATAGTATCTAGACTCTTTTTTATCATGGTTTTCTGGAAGTCCAATAATCCTTAGATTATCTCTTCCAGATCTATTCTCCAGGTCAGTTATTTTCCCAAGTAGGTATTTTACATTTTTTCTATTTTTTTTTGTTTTTGTTTTTGTTTTACTTGACTAATTCTTGGTATCTCATTGAGACAATCATTCCATTTGTTCAGTTCTGATTTTTAGTGAATTATTTTCTTCATTTACTTTTTATTACTTCTTTTTATATTTGTCCAATTGAATTTTTGAATGAATTGTTTTGTTCTGTGGATTTTTTTTCCATTTCTCAAATTCTGTTTTCAGGGAGTGGGTTTCTTTTAACCTTTTGTCAAATTTATCTTTTAATGAGTTATATTCTTTCTCCCTTTAACTAAGTGTATTTTGTGTTGCCTTTTCCAAAACCTCTTGTAAAGTTCTCATTTCTTTCTTCCTTTTTCCTTCCAGCTCTCTTTTAAGATCCTTTTAAATTTCTTCTAGGAGAGCCTTGTGTGATATGGACCAATTTATATCACCTTTGGGAGATTCATCTGGAGATGATCCACTTTCAGTCTCTTCACGGTTCGAAATCTGTTCTCATTCACCATAAAAAACTATCTATAGTCAGAGCTCTTTTTGCTTTTTTATTCATTAAAAAAAAAAAAAGTTAAGGTTTGCTTTTAGGGCAGGGTAGGTTGTCCAAACTTCCTCTACAAGTAGCAGCAGCTGCATTGAGTCTGTAATGACTCACTTCCAATGCTGTGTGGGCATGGCCAAGTCCCATAAGATTCTGGTATTTTAGGGTTCACTATTTACCTTTTGTGTTTGTGTTGTTGTATTATATCTTTTCTGCTGATCTACTGGCTAGCAGCCAGAGCAGAGTAGCCCACACTGCTATAGATTCCTTCCCATATTTCTCCATCACATGGAGCTCCCACCACCCCAATGTTCACTGCTAGAGCTTGGCATCTGTGCTCAGCCTGCTTGTGCTTGGCCCATCTCCCTCCATGCCTGATTAAAACAGATCTTTTCTAGCAATCTTCAAAATTATCTTCTGCTGGTAATTTCTTGCACTCCCAATATTCATGAATTCTGCTAGTCCAGAGCTAATTAAAAAGCTGGATTTGCTAATTACTCTGAGGGTTGTGGGAGAGAAGATCAGAAAGAAGCATATGTCCTTTCCTCCATCTTGGCTCCACCTCCCCAAGCCCAGTTCTTTGTCCACTGAACCAGCAACTTTAAAAAACAAACAAACAAAAAAGCAAAAAAAAAAAAAAAAAACCTTTGGATTTAGTAGCTACCCTTTCAATAGAGAGAGAGATAAAAGGAAATAACCATGATTTCTTTTCTTTTTCAAATCTCTTAGAAAGAAAAACTATACAATTTTTAATCTATTCAAAGCACATACTACTGGTTCAGGTCCTCATATTTGAAGGCTGAGGTGGCAACAAAGGCAATTTTCTCGAATTTCAGTTGCCCACCAAATACCTCCTCCCAACCCCTTCCTCATCCCTTACCACATAATTGTAAGACATGCAAATATAAATAGCAGTGAGCATGATTTTTTCATAATCTTTTTTTTTTTAATTTTGGTATTTTGCTGCATTTACTTCTTGACAAGATTCAAGAGAAATTCTTATAGGAAAATAAAGTTTAGAGCTTGAAGGGAACTTGAAAAATATCAAATATGGACAAATTCCTTCAACTATAGATGAGCAAACTAAAAATCAGAGAAGGAAGATCCTTTTTTTTCTAAATCAAATAAAAACCAAGTGGCAGAACATGGATAGGAACCAGGATCTTCTGGCTCTAGATCCATAGATCTGTTTGTAACAAAAAATCAAAATTTTAAAAAGAAAAATTTGTGAACTTTTTTAATTTATCAAGCCTGAACAACTACATCTTCTTCTTCACACCCAATTCCATGTAAATGAATGGAATATATATTAATTTGGAAGAAGAAAAAGAAAAAAGAAGAAGGAAGAGGAGGAGCAGAAGGAGGAAGAAAGACTATGACTATATAGATAGCTTGTTGGTAATACACAAATTGTTGAAATGGAATGTAATAGTTTGTAATATAATAGTGAATAAAAGATTATCTGACTTTTATGCAGATCTTTGATAAACATTCCTCTGGTTCTGCCTGTCTTGTCAAAAATAAGACAATTTCCAAATTCCTATAACATTAAAATGGAGAGACTAATGATCTTTTAAATCTCTTGTTACTTTAATTGTTGTTCAATCATTTCAGTTGTGTCTGATTCTCCATGATCCTATTTAGGATTTTTTATGGCAAAAATAATGGAATCATTTGCCATTTCTTTCTCCAGCTCATTTTATAGATGAGAAACTGAGTCAAAAGTTAAGTAACCTATACAGGGTCACATAGGTAGTAAGTATTTGAGAAGAGATTTAAATACAAGAAAGTGATTCTTCCTGGTTCCCAGCCCAGAACTCTCTCCACTGGTCTATCTAGATGCCCTTTTAAATCTCTTATCACCCACTGATTTGAAACACTACAGTGTCACTTTTCCAGCATGAATATTTTTAGCTACCAAAGTCCCGACACATAGCAATGAAATTGCTATCAAACAACATGGGGCTTAGGGAAGTTACCATTTCATTCCTTAATTCATCCAGTAGAGGTCAAGCTATCAGATGTCTATGTCTAATGCCTTTGAACACTGACAGTAGAATAGAGATCCATAGAGAGATTTATAATATCTAATTGTGGTTTTTCCTATTAAAGCCTTCCTCTGATATCTCATTTTTATGTGAAGGTAACACTGGCTTTTCAAGTTCTATGCCAGTGGAGCACAAAATCAAGTTAATATTGCCAACTTGGAAAACTAATACAGACCCAGTAATAGATTGTTTGTCACTTATTCAGAAAACAGTCTAGCTAAGTTTGTAGAGGGTAATCATTAGGTTAGCTAATGATACTTTCTTCACTATTATGCCCTCCCCCACTCCCAAGCATAGCAACTATCAGAGAACTTCTGTCAAGTTTTCAAGGAATTGAGACTGGATGTGTGGAATGAGTAGTCAGGCTGATAAAATCATTGTTCCTTTAATCATTCTTAAAACTTTTCTATATAAGAAGATGCAACAGTTTGTGGCTGCTGATATTTTAATGAGGATTGACTCTAACAAAATTGTGGGGGGTTTGAGTCATTAAGTTTTCTTTGATATAGGCAGGGGAAAGTCAAAATTATAGAACTGAGTTTATCATAAATAGGGAACGATGTCCAAAATCCAATTATTTCCCATTAATGTGCTTCCTATGTCAAGGTTTTTTAATCTAAGTAAATGAAAACAGGCACAAAAGAAAGGGTTTTTTTTTTTTAATTGAAGGACATAATTGCTCAAAGTGAGGTAAAATAAAAATGATTATGACAAATGAATGAAACTTCATGGCCATTTCTATATTGTGTTCTCAGTATATTTGCATTAAATGAAGAGTAAGACCTGAAATTCTAGAAATGTAGACATTTCTTTTGATTATCTATTTTTCCCTTCTTCCTCCTGATCAAATATTAACAAAACACCTTCTCATAGAGTACTATGTTGGATATACAGAGACATGAAAAATATTTTCTGATCTTAGAAAGTTTACAATCTATTGAAAACCATCAATATGTATAATGTGATCTGGACATGCTGAAAAAATATTCATATTGAATCCCTTCTGAGTCCTAAGGCCAATGGGAATGTTTTTGCAAAATGATTATATGTGTGTCTGTGTATGTATACATGTATGTATTTATTTATATACATATCTAATGATTATTTCTATGTCTAGATATGTTGGTATGTGTATATAAATGTATGAATATATGTATATTCATCTAAAGTAGCATATGCCAAGTGCATATTGATGCAGTGAGCAATAACTACTTTTGGATTTCTGGGCAGGATGCATTCCTTTTCAGCTAGGAAAAGGTTTTAAAATGTATAGGACTTTATTTAAGTCTTAAAGGTAAGGCAAAACTTAAAAGTTTTGAGGGTTTTTTTTTTGCTTTTTTTAAATTTGTTTTTTGAAGAGAGAAATAGGGTAGAGGGGAACAGACTTCTGCTTCTATGGAAAATGTTAGTTTCCTTCCCCCTCCACTCAAAACTTTGATTATGAGATTTCGACCTGGGTCTTTCCTATGAATGATGCTATCTTACTGTAATATTTCTCATTGGCAATCCTCAAACAACAGCAGTAATTTGAATTATTTACTCCATTACTATGAAAAAAGTAGGCATTTGTAACAAATATGCCATAATCCCATTGTAAATAATAACTTTATGTACTAACATTATTCTGTTCCTTCATATATCATATCAGTCCATTTGCATTACTTTCTTACCATTAGTTATCTAATCCCAGATGTTAGATTGTAAAGGATACAATTCTGAAGGCATACTACTAACTGAATGGAGCCTTCTACCACAAGCACACCTGTTGGAATGTCCCTAGAGCACGATTACCATTGGCCTATAACACTTTTCTGTGCAGAAAGAGATGGGTATTATGCCAATCCAATGAAAAATAGTTCTCAAAGGCTCTTGGAGGCCCCATAGCTCTTGCTATAAAACAAATGCCTCAGTAAAGTTTCCCTTAAATCACAGGGAAGGCATCTTGGCAAACTGCATTTTAGGCTCTCCAAATGCACCTTGCCAGCAAATTAGTTGGGAAAGTTTGACAAATCTTCCAGGTGTATGTAATATAATAGAAATGACTTGTATTTCTATGTTCCCCCCAACACCTCTTTTTCCAAAGCAAAAAATCCCCCAAGCACTTCACCAACTAATTCTATAAAGTGAAAATTGCTTCTCCATAAGTACTGTATAACTTTACTCAATGTCCAGCTGAATCAGTAGTGGGAGTAAAAATGATTTACCTTGAAAACTCATTGTGTTTTACAAATAGATTACAACTATTATATAAAAGTATTTTCAGGTTTATATACGGATTTAGCATTATTTGGTTCACCTGCATATTGACCCTCAGAAAAATTCTTATGGAATCTGTCTATATTTAGACACTGAATAAGTTTCCTTTTTAAAACGAATAGTGGGCAGCCATTCATCATTGCTTCCTCTAGAAAATCATTTTCAAGGATGTCTGAATGATTTTATTGATGGATCATAAAATTACAGATTTAGGAATAGAAGGAAACTTAGGAGACCATAGAACTCAGCCCACTTATTTCACAAATGAAAAAAAAAATATTCTGTTAACAACTTTGGCACCTCAATTGCTTGGGATCTATAAATTAGCAATGGACTGAGCTGATTTTCCTTAACTCTGCATTATCTCCCTGGAGATGAGTACTGTGCTCCTGACTGGTACAGGTATACCCGTAAGACATTGAGGGTTCAACATCAGATCACTGCAATAAAATGAATGTCATAATAAAGTGAGTCACACAAAACTTTTTGGTTTGCTAGTACATATAAAAGTTATGTTCACACTATACTGTAGTCTCTTAAGTGTGCAATAGTGTTATGTCTAAAAATAAAACAAAGAGTCACCTAGATGATGTAGTGGATAGAGTACTGGCCCTGGAGTCAGGAGGACCTGAGTTCAAATATGACCTCAGATACTTAATGCTTACTAGCTGTGTGACTCTAAATAGATCACTTAACTCCAATTGCCTCAACAAAGAAAAGAAAGAAAAAAAATCAATATAGGTACTGACCCGACCTGCGGGTCTAGAACTAGGGGGGTCTGAAGCCCCGTGCCAACCTGTAAGCAAAATGCTAGGTAAGGCTACAACCTGGGAATGGGTGAAGAAAGAAAGAAGCGGAGACGATTCTGTGTTATGCAGAAACGCTCGTTTATTAGAGGGAAATACAAGGTTTTTATATGTTTCCAGAGTATAGGTTTGAAAAAACAATTCTGTGACTACGTGACTAGGGGAATTTTTGCTAGTTAGGAAACATCTGTGGCGGATCTTGTATTATCCTATGGCAGGATGTTTAAGAAAGAATGGTTTATTGTTAGTATCTGGGTCTTTATGACCGAGGTAGGATGTTCCCATGCTTTGTTGAGTAAGCAGGATGCTTGTTTAGGGTATAGGGCTTCAGCATGGGGCCCCAGCAAGGTACTATAATTTTAAAATACTTTATTGCTAAAAAAAAAATGCTACCCATCATTGGAGCCCTCAATGATTTGTATCCTTTTTGCTCAGCAGGGTCTTGCATTAATGTGATAATATAAGTAGACTGCACTGTATTTTCACAAACACAGCTCTGCTCAGTGAACTGAGCTGTCTGACCATTCAAGCTTCTTTAGTCTTTTCTATACATACAGGTTCTCTTAAAACCTCCCCCTCCCATTCCATTTTAAACTATCCTCCCCATCTTATTCATCACTATCTAGCTATCTATACCATTGTCCCTCCAAAAAAGTGAGCTTGACTATTTATACCTCTAAATTCTAATCAAATTTATCTTACTACAGACCAATACAAAGTACTTCCATTTTATTGAAATTTTGCTAAAAGATGGGAGGAATTAAAATGAGCCTTCACTAGTAGCAGCCCAAATTGATTTTTGCTAATATTGTGAAATTCAGTCAATGTAGTACAAAGATCAGATTTAGTTAAAACCTCAAATTTACATAGCTATCTGTTCTATTTATTTAGCCATATCTACCTTGGGGGGTCCATAGCTCATTTAATACATTTATGTATTTATATCAGCATTTATTACCTTTTTGAAGAACAAATCCCCTTTAGGGTTTTCATAACAAAAATCGACATCACTAAGAGTGATATTAGAGTTCTAATATATATTCTTCTTATATTTATAGGCAAATCATTTTTCTCTGACAGCCAGTTTTAGACTTAGAGAGTTCAAATTTCTGAAGGGACCTCAGAGTAGGAGAATCTCTAAAGTTCTATTCTAGTTCTAAGAAAAGTTGATGGTTTTCTGTCACAATTTTATTTTTTAGATTATTTTTATGTCACTTACATTTCTGAGAATATCCCTCTCTTCCACCCCACCCACTGTCCTATCTCTTTTGTTTAAAACACAAACTGTTTAAAAATAATTTTTTTTATTATCTGAATCTTGAAGGCTTCAGTTAAAACTGAAACTTAGCTCAAGTTAAAACTCACTCCTTGCAGAACTAAGTTTATCTGCATCTCAAATGGCAAAAACCTTCTGAGACACAGATTCTCCAAGCTATCTATTTCTTTTCTATTATCTCTTTAGCTTCTTCCTTATCAGGTCTTTGCAGGACTGAGTCATCTGCAGCCATGACTTTTATGGAAATCAGCTAAGAAAACCTAAGAGCTTCATCAATCAACCCAGTACCCACAGTATCTTTCCTCTGCAAAGGAGGAAGAGAAGTATATTTTTTCAACTCTTCTTTGTGGTCAAGCTTGATCATTCAAATTACATAGTATTTGGTTTTAATACTTTTGTGGCTTCTCAAAATTTTTTGAAATTTTCATTTTTGACTCTGCTTGCCACAGTTTTCATTAAAATTCAATAATAACTAACCAAGTTTCAAGGTTCAGAACCTTGTCCAGATATGGGGAGGGGGGGAGGTAAAGTAATTAATTGAAAAACAGTCATCCAAGAATTTGCCTAAGACTGTTGGATAAACTCCAAAGGTTGCCAATATCACTTCATGTCCTAAGCAAGATATCAAGCTTTATTCATTTACTTGACTTTTCCTTTGAGGAGAGCCAGGTCGAAGTTTTTTGCATGGTTATAGATCTTATTTTGGAAGATGGGCAATGTTCTGTGGGTTAATTCTTAGCACAATACGTTCTGCAAACAGGAGAACCTAAAGGACATAACTTTTTATAAGGCACTATTTATGTCCTCCCAAGAAAATGACTGATACTGTTGGCAAACCCCCCCCATTTTATGCAGTATCTGAAGTCAATTATTAGAAAATTGTTGAACATGATTATAGTTATTGTATTTTAGGAAGAATCTTGAAAAATTTTGATATCTGAATAGGAAACAACTTATTGCAATAGAGATTTGAAGGTGGCAATTTGCTTGGTCTGTAAAAATGAAAGCATTTCTTTGTTTTAATATGTCAACAAACAAAAAAGTGTTGCTCTGCATTTACCACATCTTCTAATCAATTACATGCAAGTAAAATCATGGTTTAAAGTGAAATGTCCCTTATGAAAGCCTCTTTGTGCTCTTTTAATACCTTCACTAAAGATACTTTTAACATCAATCATCATTTCTTTGGAAAAGTAAAATTATAAACCACTGGTTATTGTACTTTTGATAATTTTTTTGAAGTAATCAAGTCCAATTTTTTATGTCTTTGGTATCTTCTCTTTCACATTCTTTGTTACTTGATCACAAATTTCTTTGCAATTGTGGCATCACGCTAGGTACTAAGAATATTTGAAAATTAAATATACAATCCTTGCCCTCTCAGAAGAATACTGTCTGTAAGTATAGATAGACAGAATGATGGATAGATATCCATATATAGATAGATGTCTATCCTTTCTATATATACACACTAAAAAAAAATTATACACATTATCTGTGTAATGTCTTTTCCAAAATTATGTACAACATTGAAATCTAACTCATTGTTCCATAGTTTCCAAAAGAAGCACTTTTCATGAATTTTGCAAATTAAGGCAATTATCATTCCCCATTTACTTATTTTGTCACTTTTCCAGTTCTTTATGACTTCTGAATTATAGTTCCATAATCACAATTTTATATTAATTTTGGAGCCAAATATATAATTCATTTGGACATGGAGAATTTGATAGATACTCATTCTATGACCTTGTTTTATTTTAGCTTCAATTCCTTTTGATTGGCTAGTTGAACATTTATTTCTTTGATGCTCTTTGTTTTTTGCCACAGTTACTTCAGGAATCACCACTCTCCCATTGGCTAACTCTCCTAAAAGCAAAATGTTCTCTTGAACCAAGCACAAGTAATCAAGTAAAAACACACAATGTGCCAACTGAGTCTAAAAACATAAGAAAAATTCTACTCTACTAGTTTTTCACTTTTCTGACTTGAGGAATGAAGTTTGTTTTATTATTTGTTTTCTTGGGCCATTGCTGTATTTTCTATTACTTAACTCTTAGCTGCCTGTTAGTGATCTTTTCATTTATATTGTTGTATTCTTTGTGCATATAATTTCAGCTTGTTTATTGCAATTGTTTGTTACTTCTTATTTTATTAAATAGATTTAGGGATGAAAGGGAACTTAAAAGACCCTCTTCATTTTGCAGATAAGTAAACTGAGGCTTGGAGAGATTAAGCGACATATCAAACAAGTAATAAGTGACATATGGGGTATTCAAACCTGGCTTCCCTGGCTCCAAAACCAGCATTTTTTCCATTGAACCATGATGTTTTGTTGAGAAGTCTCTTTTTTTTTTCTTTTTTGTGAGCTAATCTTGATTATATTTTTGATGAGGGAAATTTTGTTTTCCACTCACTTATGATTTTTACTTTGTCCCTTGATTTTATAGGGTTCCACAGGAATTTGTTTTGAATTGTGTCCTTTTAAAAATTCTGATACAGACTGCATTTATTCAATTTGCCCCCCCCCCCCCTGAGGCTGGGGTTAAGTGACTTGCCCAGGGTCAGACAGCTAGGAAGTGTTAAGTGTCTGAGATCACATTTGAATTCGGGTCCTCCTGAATTCAAGGCTGGTGCTCTATCCACTGCTCCACCTAGCTGCCTCTGCATTTACTCAATTTGAACTTATTTCTCATAAATACCTGTGACTGACCCTGTCTTTGAACTTCCTTGTAAATACTTTATTTGGGGAATTAGGGAATGAAGTAGTTCATAGAGTTGCACAAAAGAGTGACTTTTCCTAGCTCAGGAATGGGTTATCCATCCCACTAGGTTATTATTTAAAAGTTTTTCCTATTTATATATGTGCCTCTTTCTCTGTCTCTGTCTCTGTCTATCTTGGTCTCTCTCTCTCTCTGTCAGTCTCCGTCTGTCTCTCCAAGGGCAGAATTACTATAAATCTCTGACAATTTTGCCAATTTATAAAATCTTTATCAAATACAAAAACTAATATAATGCACATAATATCCTTCTCTTCTATCCCACCCACTGACCCATCTCTTTTATTTGACACAAATTGTTTAAAAATAAAATTCTTATTAACTGAATCTTGAAGGCTTCAGTGGAGCCCTTTTACCTCTCCTTTGCATTCTATACTACTAAATGAGTTTAAGAGAAACACAACTTTGATGATGATTTTTCCATTAAAAATTCAGAAAGAGAGGATGACTGTTATTTGTAAGAGCACATGCTTCATTATAGGATCTACTAAGCAGAATACAAGCTCTACTCACTCTGCTGTAAGTCCTGTCATGGGTGAGTAGCATAATGAATAGAGCACTGGATTTCCAAGTAGGGAAACAATATTCTTGCTCATATCACTTAATCTCCCTGGGCCTCAGTTTCCTTATCTGGGAAAGAAGGAATTTGGATTAGATGCCATCTTCCCACTTCAATTGTTTGACTGATTTGTTTTCTAATCTGAAAACCAAGATGGCTAAAAATTCAGTGAAGTTCATCATCATCAAATTAGCCATAAAGTGGTGACTTTTTTTCTATCAAGAAAACCAATAAAGGAATCAAGGCAAGATCTCATAGAATAACTAGCATTTAAAAAGAGATTTAAGTTTTACAAAGTACTTTATACATATCTCACAATAACTCATGAAACAGAAATAATTTAATCTGGGTTGTTGGAGAGTACTCACATTCCTAAAATCACAGCTCTTTCTAAGTATCAAAATATGAAGATTCTGGAGTAGAAAAGAACAATATGTTAAATTTCACATTTTCAACTTTCAAAGCAAGCTGTGCAACACCCTCTCCTCCTTTTTTGGAAGTCATACACATATAATTAGAGATAAAGTTTGGCACCTGCTGTGCAGAGAAAAGTATTTTTCCCTATGGTATCAACACTATTTTGACTCATGGGATGTCAGTGTTCATTAATAACAATATCATATAATAATAATGACTATAATTTATATGGTCAAAAGGTTTTCAAAGTTCCTTATAAATGTCATCTTATTTGGCCCTCATAACAAACCTGTAAATAGCTTCTTTTATTCTCTCCATTTTACAGATAAGGTACACTTCATAATACTATCTCCATAGAGCCAAGGGATTTTTGGATTTAAGGTAGAGAAAGTAACCTAACAATTTTTTATATTCCAATTTGTTGCTATTTAATTGTGTCCAACTTTTCGTGACTCCATTTGGGATTTTCTTGGCAACTATTATGAAGGAGTTTGCCATTTCCTTCTCCAGGTCATTTTTACAAGTGAGAAACTGAGGCAGTTAAATGACTTATCCATGATCATACAGTTCATGTTTCTGAAAATAGATTTGATCTCAAGAAGATGAGTCTGTCTTGCTTCAGACCAGATATTATATTCACTGTGCCAGAACAAAGAAACTTTTAATTAGTCCTTTAAAAGATTGTAATTGTCAAAAATTTCCCCCTCCTCTTAGTTTAGCTGGCCATTCTAATCAATTTTTGATCGAATGAAATTAATGAAAAAATCATTTCTTAAGTGCTTACTGTGTTCAAAATATGTTAAGAGCTACAGATAAAATTGTAAAAGTAATAGAATCTCTGCTTTCAAAGAACTTCTATTCTAATTCTAGCCTTGATCTGTTTTCCAAATTCAGCTACTACACATCTACATTTTCAGATTCCCTGGTATCCATCCCCAGCTCATCAGTCACTTGTAGAGGAAATTTATGTTTAAATAACAATAACAGTAATTAGCATTTGTATAAGGACTAAAAGGTTTGCAAAGTACTTTACATACATTATCACATATGATCCACATAATAACCCCATGAGGGATGTGCTTTCATTATCCCCCTTTTTAGAGGAAGAAACTGAGACTCTGTCAAGATTAAATGATTTGCCCAGAGTCACATAACCAATATAAATATCTGAGCCAAGGTTTGAACTCAGACCTGCCTGATTCCAAGGCCATCTAGCTGTTTTAGATGATTTATAGAACTCTTTCCAACTAAAAGAAATAAAATGGCACTGAATAGTGTATAGTTATAGATGGTGTAAGAAAGCCTGCATTAGAGCCCTGCCTCTGACACTTATAAATTGTGTGATATGGTTTTTAACTTCTCTGAATCTTCATTTCCTCACTATAAACAGAATATACTAATATCTAATGTATATGCTTCATAGAGTTATTCTGAAGCTCTAATGGAGTTTCAGATAGGAGTGTATATAGTAGGGTCTATGCTAAATAAAGCACTATAGTGAAAATTACCTGGATAACCATATTAGTGACCCTCAGGCTCCTTTCCTTGCTCAATTGTTCTCAGGCTTCAATGGCAATTTAATGAACATATTTTAGAACATACTCAGAATTATTTTGAACATCCATTCCTAAAAACTGACCTCCCTACTCCTAGTCTTGATTATTAACACCCCCAAATCATATGATTCTACAATTCATTATAGAAATGCTATTACTTATTAAATGTCAAGATCATTTGAAATGCAAATAATATTCAAATAAGGCCTAAGAAACAGTCAGTAATAACATTTAATCTGATTTGACTTCTTTGTCTTGTTTACCCTCACCCCCTTTTTCATGGTGGAAAGGAAAATTATTGCATAAATCAAGTAAGGATGAGCTTTCCTTAGAGTATCTTTCTGGGGAAACAGGGAAACATAGATACTATGATTTGGACTCTGCATCCTCTTAGCATTGGAAGCTACTTTTACAACCCGATCTGGCTCTGGAATCTCTGTTGGGCACCATTGCTTTCTACTTCCTCCAACTTGTTCCAATCTGTTCCTTGTGCTTTCAGCATTTGAGTTTGCTCTCAGTTTCCAATTCCATGTCCCCTGCTTACACTTAATGAAGCAGCACATTCCTATTTTTACCCATTCCTACTTGACTAGTCAAGTATAAATAACCTCAGAGTGGTTCTCCCTCTTTAATCCCTTTCAAGGGATTTCTGGGAAATGTTGGGAGGATGCTGGGAAAAGTTGATCTATACATATTCTATCTTATAAGATTCCTAAGACTTTTGTTCCTCAAATGTCTAGGATCCTTGGTTTGTTTTTTTCAAGGGATTTGGGATACATATGCAAAATGTAATATTTTATACTTTAATGGAAAAATGGTCAGCATATATGCAGTGTCCTCAGCCAATATAATTAATTTCCATAGAGATCTTGGAACATGAAGGACATTCTACAAATAAATCTGGTCTACTAGCCACATAGCAAAGAGAAGCCCTTTTGATAGGCTGTGGAGTCAGAAATGGGATTAATTCAAAAGGTAATAATTTGGAATTAAACTAATAGTTCTGTAGATCAAAACTTATTAAATTGTGGATGATTACTCCATATGGGGTCACATAATTGAATGTGAAGATTATAAAATTATAATTTATTATCAATAAATATTTGATTGTACATCTATTTTATATACCTATCTATGATCCGAGGTCTTTCTTGCCTCTAAGAAGAGAAGAATCCAGGGTATTACTTCTCAAAGCACACTAGTTTGGGAGGTAGCAAATTTCATTCAATTTGAAGGATATCAAATTAAAATTAATTTTTTCCAAATATCGCTGGGTCAATACAATTATATTTTCAAACAAATGATGCTTCTTTACTCATTTTAAAGGGAGAAAAGTAGCTTTCAACATCTACCTGCTGGCTTGCTCCTTACCTATTAAACACCATATTCACAAAAGACCATGGAAATAGAAAATAGAAAGTTAACATATTTATCTAAGCAAACAGAAATTAGATACTTTCTATGGACTTAGCCAGAGGTACCAAAAATATGGCCCTTGGACTCTGTTGTTTTCCATGATTTTGTTAGATAAACTAGAATAAAATATAATTGGGAAATATCTAATAACATAAGTAAAAAATAGAACATAATGATGATAACATCAGAACAATAAAAATAGAATAGAATAATAAAATAGATCATAATAATAATGATAATGATGGTTATAGCTAATAGTTAAATTGCACTTAAATATGTGCCAGGTATTACACTAAACATTTTAGAATCATGTAGTGCTTCATAACAACAATAGAATGTTCTCATTTTAACATGAGGAAACTGAGATAAAGGTGAAGTGTTCAGGGTTTTCCAGCTAATAATTGTGAATTGAATTCAATTCTTCCTGATACCAAATTGAACACTGTCCACTACAAAAATGCCTCAACATACATAATATTAATATATGGTTCTCTAAGTTAATATGCAGGCCATTGGAATTTTCATATATGGTTCAATGGCCCTTATTTCTATTTAAGTTTGACATCACTGGACTAGATTAAATAAAAAAGCACATTTCTCAAAAAGTTATTTACTAAAAGCAAAAGATCTCTGCTCAAATTGGGAGGGCTCTATCTTAACAAATGAGATTTTTTTTGAAGTCTCTGGAAAGGCAAGTTGTCAATTAGGCACATGTTGTGGAATGAGATTCTTCTACATGTCTGAAGCTTACAAAGTCTTTCTCTCTTTCCTAGAGGCAGTACCAACAAGCATTTAAATTATGCATATATTTCTCCCAAGCTTCTCTGGCTTAAACTCTATACTCATGCAGACATACAATATCACATTTTACATTCTTTTGACCAATTAGGAGTCTTCTTTTGCATATTCAGAGGTATGAAAAATGCCCCAGGTTTGGAATCATGGACTAAACTCATTATAACATTTTTATAGCCTGTGAGTTTATGACCACACAGATGGTAGTTCCCCACCTGCAACTTTCTCTGTACTGTGAATGCCCTCTTAATGATGACCTGACTATGTTCTTTAATGACCTTTCCTGGAATAGCCAATTTATTTTTGGCCTTGACACCTGATTGTTTAACTAAGCACAAGCTGAGTCCTCTGTTTCTGATTAGTCTCAATCTAAGTCCTAGATTGCATCAACTTTTCTGAATAATGAGGCTTTCACCTTTCCTCCATGATACCACCCATCTCTAATCCTATAATGAAGTGCCCTGGACAGATTCTGTCACATTATGGGCCAATTCAGTTTAGCAAGCTTAAGACATGTATGAAATTATTATATTTCATCAGTATTTGAAAGATTACTACAGATTGTAATTTTTGTACTAGAAATCCATGTCAAAAAGCATTTATTAAGTGTTTATGTTTCTTTTTTTTAGTAATGCTAACAAGGAAAGGCACTAAGTTAGTTAAGGAAAATTCTGACATCAGTGAAACCAAGTATTTTATTCTTGTTTTTACTTCAACCTTTGTTTTTCACCTTTCTTTTATGTATCTTCCTCTCAATAGAGAGTAAGCTTCCTAAGGACAGAGACTATTGTCTCCTTCTGCTTATTTGTGATCCCAGCACTTAGCACAACACTTAACACGCAGCCAGCATTTAATAAATGCTTGTTACCTCACTTTGCCTTGCCTTTTGCTGTAGAATATCATCTCTAAATACATATGTTTTATAATTTAAAAACATTAATATTGAAATCCATAGATGAAAATTATGATACAAATGAAAATATGTTTAACTTTAATCAGAAGGAAGAACTAAGTTGTTTAGCTGACAAACGAAATAAATTCTTCCTCTTCTTCAATGCCAGAGGTTTGGCACACCTACTAAGCTAATGAGAGAAAGAAAATGTGCTTACATTTGTCGTTAAACTTAAAGTGCTTTAGAAAGAGCAGGATTGTCAGGGCCCAATATTTCTTGTTTTTTTTCTGGATTCCACAATTCTTTTGGCAACCTGTTACCCGCTTTTTTTTCCCTCCATGAGTGGACAATAGTAGAGCATTTTTTAAGATGTCATTCATCTAGATAGCAGATGAAGTTCACTTATATCCACTTATTTTTCAAATATTTTTCAAAGTCTCTCATCTCTTATGTAATTATTGAATGTCCCTAAATAAGAATGCTCTCCATCAATGCCTATTTTTTTATTTCTAATATACAGATTGACCTGTTGAATATATGACAGTCTGAAATAAGAATACCTGAAGAAAAGGGGAATAAAGAGGCAAAATAAAACCTTATAAAGTATTCCTATTACTATCTGGATTCAATGACTAAAGTTGCTTTTTTGAGCTCATACTTACTATAAACATTTTTTTGGTGGGAGGGGTAGAAACAAATAAAAAAGCCTATAATTTGACTTTTAGAGAAAATTTTTTAGTGAAGTCTGTATCTTAGACTATCAAATTACTACTTGATTCACTGAAAATAGAAAAAAAATTTAAAAGATGCTCTATAACTGCCACTTATATATCACTTTTTAAATTGGGTTCCCCCAATTAGCAGTGCTTTCTCCTAATCATCACTTTTTTTTTTTTTTACATATCTTACCAGGATATCTGGTATATCCTTCAGTAAAATGCAAGCTTGAGGTTGGGAATGGTGCCTTTCCCCCCTTCCTATTCCCCAGAATCCAGTATACTATCTTCCATATACTAGACACTTAATCAATGTTTTCTGTCTGGTTACATAATACAAGTGTCCAATTTATACCCCTTAAACTTTGGTCATAAGAGCCCTGTGTTATACTCCTTTTCTCTTTAGTTAGAAATTTCCTTGGGTGATGCTTCAAATAGATTTAATTTCCCATATGGATTATATCTTTTCTATAATATGTGTCTTTTCTCTCTGTCCTAAGGGTACCAATAGTGGGTCACAGGCATTCCATAAAAAGCATTTTCTTAGAAGCAGTGATGAGTTCCCAAATAATAATCACATTGACCTCATGCTTTTCTCTTATATGGTGCTAGTCTACTCTAAACTTCTCCAGTGCTACAAAATAGACCTGTTGGTAGTTTGTGAATTCCTATGGGATATCTACAGAATGGCTCCTTTAAAAATCAGTATTTCATAGGATCACAGGATTTATAAGTAGAGATGATTATAAATGAACAAATTAATAAATATTTATTCCTATCACCAAATTTAATTAATCAATTTATCATTAATTAATAATCAATTGATTAATTATGTAATTAGTTATTAATACAAAGTATTTGGCTATAATACTTTGGCATTATAGTGAAACAAACAGAAAAAACAAGACAATCTCTGCTCACAAGGGGCTCATACTCCAATGAGAAAGACTGTAACACATAAGAAGTTTCATCTATTAGTCAGATGGAAAGATCACAGTCTTTAGAGTAGAGAGCAAATCAGATATTAATACATGTTCTTTATATCATATCTATTAATATAATCACATATATTTCTAATACTGTACCATGAAAATGCCAACGACTTTGATAATAAGAAACACACAAACATACACACACACACACACACACACACACACACACACACGTCTTTAGTGATTTCCAGGTGTATTTTTCTTTGGGGTTTAATCCCTGGATTAATGCTGGATTATATGGACTGATCTGGAAGCAGGCATCTGTTAGATGAATTTTGATAATGGAATGAAATTAAGCATTCACAGGTTATTCATCAGTTCAAAAGGAGGTTTACTTATCCAAAACATTGAAAAGATATTCAACTTAGCTAGGGAAGATACAGCTTTGCTTTTCACATGCTCCAGTGGGCAGAAAACTATGTAGTATTTATATGGTTTTAGGATATCTACTAAATTCAGAGGGTCTGACTCTAACTGAGTAGACCCTTAGTAGACCAGGAAGTCGCCTCAACAAGTCCAGAGCTTTGCAGAAAACTGTAGTCAAGGGTGGTGCAGCTTGAGCACACTGGACCAATTAA
Organism: Sminthopsis crassicaudata; assembly: GCF_048593235.1. NCBI lineage: Eukaryota > Metazoa > Chordata > Mammalia > Dasyuromorphia > Dasyuridae > Sminthopsis > Sminthopsis crassicaudata. The sequence continues at coordinate 215,822,679 of NC_133621.1, forward strand.
ATCTTGGAGACAGCTTTGTAACATTTTAGGAAAACAAACATCCAAAACTGCATGAAGTATTTGTATATATATAGAGAGAATAAGATTTGCATGCTTAGTCATAAATAATAATCTTTACTGGATCTTAGAGCTGAAAAACAATTTAGACACTCTCTCATCCAACACCATCGCTTGGAGCAGCTAATTCTCCAATGATACATAATTATGTAAGGCACATCAGCCTATAACTTTTCTCTAAAAGGAAGGAGGAGAGAAGATTGGAGCAGTATAGCATCCAGCTATGGCTGATACATAGAAAGGGTATAAATACCAAGATTGAAGAAATTGTGTCAATCTGAATTTGATTGCAATTGGTATGCCAACATTCACCAAGGAATTAGCCTATCTCAGATTGGCTCCTTTGTCTATCTGCTATCTTTCTTTTGTTTACCTTACTATAAAAGTACACAGTCCTTAGAAGTTATTGTATGTCTAAAACTTGAACTTAGCCAGTTGCCTAGTTTTCAGCTACATTAACTTCATTTCTACAAACTAGACTAAAATGTGAGTGAAGTTACAGGTACACATTTCCAAATCCATTTTATATGATTATTCCACTAGAAATTTGAAGCCTATTAATAAGCTCTATAATTAAATCAGCATAGTGTATACTTTGTCTATTCCTTAAAATACCTATCAAAACTAACACATCAATTGGACTAGACTGGATATCTAGTCTTCCTGACTCACACTGTCATTTTTTTCCCAACATTGGCTTTTTCTTCATAAACTATTTGAATTCCACTCTAAGCACTATTCTGGTCTTTTTCAAAGGCCAATACAATGTTTATTTTTTATTTTTTAATTGTTTTATTTTTCTGGTTATACATATATACTAACTTTTAAAATATATATTCTTTTAATTGGGCATCTCTTTTAGGAGGTATTTCTTTCAATGGATATTTTACCTTCTGATTCTAGGATATCAGGGCAATTGTTCTCTGATGATTTCCTGAAAAATAATGTCGAGGCTCTTTTTTTATCATAATTTTCAGGAAGTCCAACAACCCTTAGATTGTCTCTCCTAGATCTCCTTTCCAGGTCAGTTGTTTTCCCAAGTAGGTCTTTTACATTTTCTTCTGCCAGTAGTCCTCAAACTTTTTAAATAGGGCGCCAGTTCACTGTCCCTCAGACTGTTGGAGGGCAAAAATTCACACTCTGTCTCCGCCCCTCAGTCCATTTGCCATAACCCAGAGGGCCTCATAGGCGTCCTCAGGGGGCCACATCTGGCCCATGGTCCATAGTTTGAGAACCCCTGTAAATCTATATCATACCATCCAACTGCTCAAAAACCTTACCTTTAATTTTCTATAATTGTATATCTACAAACAAATCATGAACCTTAGTTTCCTCATCTGGCAGAATGAGAATGATAAAACTCAATATTTCTCAACTTCTAGTCTTGTAGTAAAATGAGATAATATTTATAAAATTATTTGCCTACTTTTAAGAGTTACAATAATGCTGGTTCTTTTTATCATTTTAAGTATGCTGCTTTGGCTTCTAGCATGAGCTTAGCCAAAAATAGTATTTGTAGAGTTATGTCTAAATACTTACATTACAAAACAAAACCCAAAAAACAAACTTCTTCACTTTGTTCTCGGGTATATATGTGACCCTCAGCAGCTCACCATCTGTATAGGATTCAGTTTCCTTGTCTTTGAAATAAGGGGCTTGTATTAGATGAGCTCTGTATTCCTTTCAAACTCTATATTCTATAATAATCTTCTGAGCATGTGAGATCCTATTAAAAGGAAGTCAAATGTTTAAATCACAAAAAATTGCCATTGCCAAGTACTGAAGGTAAACAGTTTAATATAATTTTTAGTCTTAATCCTTGGACATGATTAGAATCTAGATTTCTAAATGCTTTAGGGAATATTCAAAAGTTTGATGTCAATCAAGTTGTTTCTTGAAATCCATAAAGAGGCTTCCCTATCTTGAAACAAGAAAAAGAAAGAATGTATAATATGCTCCTTTCATTTTGTGGGATTGAAATACATGCTATAATTATCTAAAGCACACATTTAACTAGCATCAGAACCATCAGTCACTGGGTTAAATACCTCCCTCAGAAGTAGTAGTTGGGTAAGAATATCCATAATCATAATTCAGAGCAGCATATCAAACTTAACTCTATATGGGAGGAATTTCTTAAATGCCACATTGTCTTACTACCATGTAGCTGGAATCAATGATAAATTTCTTCAATAAGCTCACTTTTGGAATGAATCAGATTTCTATTATAATGCCCTAAGAACATATACAACAAGTGTATCATTGCAAGTCAAAGAAATTAAAGGAGCGATGACTGACATCATTGCTTTTCATACTTTGAAGAGAACAGAGAGATTTTTCTAATAGTTTCAGGAGAAGAAAGAAAATAAGCTTTGATAAAACTGACCTTTATTAAATTAACACAAAAAATGAAATGTTAGGATAGTCTCAGAAAAGTCTAAACAAATCCACTACTATAGCTGTATCCCTAGAATGAATAAAAAGACCACAATCTCTGTCTCTTTGTCCAATCTCTCTTTCTGTCTGTTTCTGCCTGTCTCTGTGTATCTTTTGCTTTCTGTGTTTCTCTTTGTGTCCCTCTTTATCTCTATCACTGTCTCTCTATTTGTCCTTCTCTCTGTCTCTTTTTTTGTCTATCTGTTCCTCTGTCTCTTTGTATTTTGCTATCTCTATCTGTCTGTCTTTGTGTCTGTGTTTTTTGGTTCTATTTTTCCATCTCTCCTTTCCTCTCTCTCTGTATATCTCTCTCTGTCATTGTGTCTCTGTCTCTCTATCTCTATTTTAGTTTCTGTCTCTGTCTCTGTCTCAATCTCTTTCTCTCTCTCTCTCTCTCTCTCTCTCTCTCTCTCTCTCTCTCTCTCTCTCTCTCTTCTACTACTACTACTACTACTACTTCATACATTTCAGTGTCAGATTTTACTTAATGCTTAACCTTTGTCTTTCTGAAAGGCTATTGAGACCTATTTTTTTCTAGCCTGGAACTTAGGAAAATGTAGAAGCAATTGCTCTTACCACTGCTGGAGGGTCATATTTATGATGAGTTAGGGATTGTGGGACTGAAATATTTCGATTCAATTCAGTTAAGCTAGATCTTTATTAAGCAACCTATGTTATAAAAGGCAGTGTGCTAAGTGCTGGCTATAGAAACAGAAAAATGAAATATTTCAAGAAGCTTACATTCAATGGGAATATTTGGTTCTAATTTACTCAAGAGCGATATTAATAGAGCAAAAATCAATGGAGAGAATTGGGCCTTTTGTCTTCAGACTCAATTAGGTCATAAAGAACTACGGCAAAGTGAAACAAGCCAATTGGTAGCCAGATTTACCTCAGGAAAATGTCTTCCTGATTCCAGGCCCAGCACTTTATCTATGGTGCCATTCTGCATAAATGTGTATTCATTTACATATAATCATATTTATATAACTGTATTATACAAACATACATTTCTGCATATGTATGTAAGTATAGATAGAAAGATATGCACATATTGATAAAAAGGCAAAAAAGGAAGAAAGAGAAAAAGGAAGAAAGAGAAAAAGAAAGAAAGAAAGAAAGAAAGAAAGAAAGAAAGAAAGAAAGAAAGAAAGAAAGAAAGAAAGAAAGAAAGAAAGAAAGAAAGAAAGAAAGAAAGAAAGAAAGAAAGAAAGAAAGAAAGAAAGAAAGAAAAAGCAAATGACAAAGAAAGAGTGAGTGAGAAAGAAAAAAATCAACAAGTCCAGAAGAAGCTTTCCAGGTAAAAATCTCTTTCAGTTAAACATTAATGATATTATCATCCACTAACTTGCTGACATTTATACTACTATTTTTTCAGATTCTTAAAGAATTAGGCCAAAAATAAAATACCCTAAGTCTTTCCAGACAATGGAAATCAGAATATACAATTTCATTGAAAAAATATAGACATAATGGGACCTCTGCTCTTCCCTCTTCCTTTTCCTTCTTTTCTCCTGTACATATTGCATAAAGATAAATCATGTTTGTCCACTATGGTAATTGCTAAGTCTTTATTCATAGTAGTTTAAGCATGATGGCTGCTTTACTTTTACTAGGGAAAATGATAACATTTCAATGAACTGACACATTAGATCTCTCCAAGTGTTCTTTTAAGCTCATCCATTAATCATGGAATAAACAAGGCACAACTTTAGAAGACAGCATGAGAGAAATATCCCAAAGCTGCTCTTTTCAAATAAAAAGAGGGTTTGGAATTTTATACATAGGGCAAGAAAGCTCAATTGCCTTTTTTTTTCTCAGTAATAGAACTGATATAATGCTTGGGGGATGGAGGTTGCTTTCATAGAATTCTTTGTCATTGATGCCAATCCCAAAATGTAGAAATATTTACAAGTCAAAATATTTTTGTTTTTTGTTTTGCTTTGATTGTCAGAAAAAATGCAAGAAACAATTGCCTTTTTATGTGGTTAAATAATTTTTAAAACTTTCCTTGAATTTATTATTTTCTTTTAAAATGTATTAATTTTTTATTTATGGAATAAACAATTATTTTTATAATATTTATATAATTTTTCCATCATAAGAATAGATAAAAAATTAAGTCAAGGAAAGCAGGAAGGTTCCTTTAAATATACGTTTTTTACTGAAAGAATATTACTGAAAGGGACCTTAGAGGGGATCAAGTATACTGTCCATTTGACAAATGAAAAAACAAACACTGCAACATTCAAATATTAAAAGACTTATCCAAGCTTATATAACTTGGTTAAGCAACAGAAGTAGAACTTGATGGCAGGCTTCTAAATCTAGAGCCAATGATCCTTCTACTGTATCATGATGAGCTATTTCTAGTCCTTTCCCCTCATGGAGGGAGCACTAGAAATGGGTTCACTTGATGACAGATTACTCAGAATGATTGTGCTTGTGGGATGTGAAAGTCTTTCTGTCTCTCATTCTCTTACTCTTTATCATCATCACCATTATCATCAACAACAATTTTCCTCTCAGTTTCAAGCTTTTGAACCGCAGAAAAAAGCTTTCTTTACCATCTATAAACTAGATATATAAATCATAGATAATTTGATTCTACCCTTTTTGGGGTTCTTCCTCTTCTAATTTCGTCAATAGACAGGTGACTTTATGTTTGCAATGGGCTGCTAGCAGACTGAATTGTTTCCTCTTCGTAAAATGATCCCATCTTCTAAGGTTCTTCCTTGTAATAGGTATGGAAGTATGTTATGGAATGAATACTAATAAAATAGAGTGGTTTGATTGGAATGGGAGAAGACCAAGGTTTTAATTCAGACTCTGCTGCTTACCGCTTGTGTAACATTAAATGGCCTAATTCTTCTAATTCTCACTTTCCTCTGTTGTTAATCCTTGCTGTTAATATTGATGAAGTGTGAGAATAGAGAGTTAGAGAACCCTCTGTACTATTTCAAAGATCCCTTGGGAAAGAATTAGCAAACCTGAAGTCTCTATGGAAAAGGGGATTTATTGCACTAAAAAGACACCTTGCTAAGTGGGCAAAGAATCCTGGCAGGATAGTGTTGCTAAGAATACAGCTTTCTTAGTGGGCAAGGTCCTCTCAGGACTATTGCAAAGATGGGTTTGCTCTGAGAAGAAAATATTTTCACAGTGGGAAAAATCCTGTTAGGACTTCTGCAAAGATTTGGGGTTCAGAATCATCTGATGCTTGGGACTTCAATTCAATTCAAAATTGAATGAGATTACTTAACTGGGAGTTTGAGCCACTCAATAGAGGACATTGACAATGCCCCAGGCCAAGATTTCCAATTGAATGAGATTACTTATCATGAATGTGAGTGACCCCTCCCAGATGATGGGAGACTTTGAGACTTAGGAATTCCCTCCCAAAGAAGGATGCAGTTTCAGGGACCCCCAAAAGGTTAAAGGGTGATACAACTTACATCAATATCTCTTAGATATTCTTTAATATCTCTAGACTCCAAATATGTGAGTATATAAGTTTATGAATGTCTTTCCTTCCCCACTTCATTAAATAATAGATTTTAACAAGAACATAAGTTATTGAAAACATTATTTCCCTCTCAAGAATCATACTTTGATGAAATGCTACTAAACACTCCTATGCTTTGGTCCAAGACTCTATCTCTGTCTATCAAAAAAATAGTAGGAAACCCATACAATTTGTATTTAGAGACTAGTTGGAGAACATATGGATAACAGTGGAATGATCTAAAGCTGTTACAGAGTCCAACATGATAGATATTTATTTGTCTCATTGATTGAGATGGCGTATGGTACTGTGACAAGGGTGTAATTAAAAATCAGTTTTACTACTCATTAGTTATCTCTCTGGGAACATATCTTGGGAAAATTATGAGATTTCCCCCAGCCTCTACTGACTTTAACCCTAGAGGAATAATATGAGAATGACATAAGATTTTGCATGAGAAAGCATTCTGATGATTGTAAAATGCTATTCAAATGTAAGGTATTAAGCACCATCTATTCCAGAGATAGACAGCAAGGGAACAAGAATTTATTATGCACTTAATAAGTGACTTCCTTCAATCTTCAGATTGAAGATTGTATAAATGATATTTTCTTCAAACTTTCCCTTTAACTTCTTTCTAATCATCTTGTATATATGAATCTAGTATATATGTCTTTGCATTTGTCTGTTATCTCCCTATTTGAAATAAGCACCTAAGACTTCCGCCAAGATGGTGATGAGGAGGCAGACAGCTGTTTGAGCTCTGCATTTTCTCTCAGGAATTACTTCATGACAAGCCTCAGAGTTAATGCTTGAACGGAAAAGAAACCCACAAATAATCACCAACAGAAGACATCCTTGAAATTTGCCAGAGAAGTCTGTGTTTGATTGGGGGAAGGGACAAACAGACTGGGCACAGACTGAGGGCAGGCAGCCAGAGCGAGACAGGCAGCTCACACAGCTCAGACCAAAGGGGGGAGGGGTACGATCTCTGCCGTTTCTGCAAAAAGACTTTTACCCCAGTGTGGATACTCCATCTTGGCAGCAAGCCAGGAGCAGCAGAGAGGGTGTAAACACTGGAGGGGAAGAATAAAACCCCAGAAACCTAGCATCTCTCAGGACCCGGCCACCCCCACCCCCACCCGGAGTGACTCAGCACCTTCTCAGAGCCTCAGAGCGCAGATGCAGCCCAGACATCGCTGTCCTGTTAGTGCCTTGCTGCTGTTTCCCTCAGTCTGTAGAGGAAGCTTGGTAACAACACCCAGCCCCATTCCCCCCCCAAAAAAAAAATAGACCAATTGTTTCTCTTGTCAATTTGTTTTCTTTGAGGCCTGCTCTGACAAAATGAACAAAAAATTCAAAAGGGCTCTAATCATTGATAGCTTCTGTATGGAGAGATAGCAGACTTCAAACACTGAGCAGACTAAAAGCAGACTACCTCCAGAGGAATCCCCTAAGGGGGATATGAGTTGCTCCTCGATATGAAAGAATCTCATAGAGGAAATCAAAAAGGCTCTCACAAGAGAGCTAAAAAAGAAATGGGAAAAGGAAAGTGAAGTTTGGCAAGAGAACCTGGAGAAGTCATTCCACATATTTAAAGACAGAGTGGATAAAGAAAACAAATCATTGAGAAATAAAATTAGTGAGCTGGAAAAAGGAAACAGCTCTCTAAAAAATAAAATGGATGAAATTGAAAAAAAATTCCATAGAAGAAAAAAACTCACTTAAAAACTCAATTGGACAATTACAAAAAGATATAAAAAAAGTGAGTGAAGAAAATACATCATTGAAAATTAGACTCGAACAAGTAGAAATGAACGACTCAAGGAGAAACCAAAAAGTAGTCAAGCAAAACCAGAAAAATGAAACAATTGAAAAGAATGTCAAGTACCTTATTGGAAAGACAACAGACCTAGAAAAGAGATCCAGGAGAGACAATTTGAGAATAATCGGACTCCCTGAAAAATGTGAGGAAAAAAAGAGCCTGGACACTATTTTCCAGGAAATTATCAAAGAGAACTGCCCAGATGTTTTGGAAACAGAGGGTAAAATAGACATTGAAAAAATTCATCGATCACCTACTGAAAGGGACCCTAAAATCAAAACGCCAAGAAATATAGTGGCCAAATTCAAGAACCATTAGATGAAGGAAAAAATACTGGAAGCTGCTAGAAAAAAGCAATTCAGATATGGAGGAGCCACAATAAGGATAACCCAGGATCTACCAGTGTCCACATTAAAAGAACGAAGGACCTGGAACATGATATTCCAAAAGACTAAGGAACTTGGTATGCAGCCAAGAATAACTTACCCACCAAAAATGAGCATTGTTTTCCAGGGAAGAAAATGGACATTTAACAAAATAAATGAATTCCATCTATTCTTGATGAAAAAAACAGACCTACACAAAATGTTTGATCTTCAAATACAGAACTCAAGATATTTCTAAAATGGTAAAAAGAAATCTTGAGAACTATAGTTCTGCCATAAAGATATGTAAAGAACACATGTATAATTTGTCCTAGATCAAAGGATATGAACAGACAATTTTCAGATGACGAAATTAAAACTATTTCCATTCATATGAAAGAGTGCTCCAAATTACTATTGATCAGAGAAATGCAAATTAAGACAACTCTGAGATAACACTATACACCTATCAGATTGGCTAAGATGACAGGAACAAAAAACAATGAATGTTGGAGGGGCTGTAGGAAAACTGGGACACTGATGCATTGTTGGTGGAGTTGTGAAAGAATCCAACCATTCTGGAGAGCAATCTGGAATTATGCCCAAAAAGTTATCAAAATGTGCATACCCTTTGATCCAGCAGTGCTACTTACAGGCTTATATCCCAAGGAAATACTAAAGAAGGGAAAGGGACATGTATGTGCCAAAATGTTTGTGGCAGCCCTTTTTGTAGTGGCTAGAAACTGGAAAATGAATGGATGTCCATCAATTGGAGAATGGTTGGGTAAATTATGGTATATGAATGTTATGGAATATTATTGTTCTGTAAGAAATGACCAGCAGGAGGAATACAGAGAGGCTTGGAGAGACTTACATCAACTGATGCTGAGTGAAATGAGCAGAACTAGGGGATCATTATACACTTCAACAATGATACTGTATGAGGATGTATTCTGATGGAAGTAGATATCTTCAACATAGAGAAGAGCTAATCAATTCCAATTGATCAATGATGTACAGAATCAGCCAAATCCAGAAAAGAAACACTGGGAAATGAGTGTAAACTGTGAGCACTGTTTTTTTGTTTTGTTTTGTTTTGTTTTGTTTTTCTTCCCAGATTATTTTTACCTAACAAATACAATGCTTCCTTTGCAACAACAAAAACAACATCAAAATTTGGTTCTGCACATATATGTTGTACCTAGGATATACTATAAGATAGTTAATATGTATGGGAATGCCTGCCATCTAGGGGAGGGGTGGAGGGAAGGAGGGGAAAATTTTGGAACAGAAGGGAGTACAAGGGATAATGTTGTAAAAAAAAAAAAAGAAAGAAAAATTACCTATGCATATGTACTGTCGAAGAAAATGTTATAATTATAAAAATTAATAGAAAGAAAAAAAATAATTTGTCCTAGAAACTAGAGGTGGAAAGGAAATTATATCATAAAAAAGGGTAAAATGGTGGTACTACATCTCATGAAGAGGCAAAGGTAACCTATTATATCTGAGAGAAAGAAAAGAGGGAGATGAACATAGTATGTATCAACAGACATATTTGATTTATGGTGAAACTTCTTCCACTTCATTGAAAAATGAGAGGGAAGGAATAAACTAAGTGGAAGGCAATACAGAAATTGAGAGAAAAAGGGGTAAAATAGGAAGAGGAACTTTAAGGTGGGGGAGGGATACTAAAAAGGGAGGGCTGTTAAAAGCAAGTGGTGTTCACAAGTTTAATACTGGGTAGTGGGGTAAGAGTGAAGGAAAGGAGAAAAGCATAAGCAGGGGGTAACAGGATGGCAAGCAATATAGAATTAGTCATTCTAACCATAAATGTGAATGGGGTAAACTCCCTCATAAAGAGGAAGCAGTTAGCAGACTGGATTAAAAGTCAGAATCCTACTATATGTTGTTTATAAGAAAAACACCTGAAATAGGGTGATACATTCAAACTAAAAGTAAAAGGGTGGAGCACAATCTACTATGCTTCAGGTGAAGCCAAAAAAGCAGGAGTAGCCAGCCTCATCTCAAATAAAACAAAAAAATTGATCTAATTAAAAGAGATAAGGAAGGGCATTATATCCTGCTAAAGGGTAGCATCAATAATGAAGCAGTATCAATATTAAACATATACACACCAAGTGATGCAGCATTTAAATTCTTAAAAGAGAAATTAAGAGAGCTGCAAAAAGAAATAGACAGCAAAACTATAATAGTGGGAGATCTCAACCTTGCACTCTCAGAATTAGATAAATCAAACCACAAAATAAAGAAGAAAGAAGTCAAAGAGGTAAATAGAATACTAGAAAAGTTTGATATGAAAGATCTTTGGCGAAAGCTAAATGGAGACAGAAAGGAGTATACTTTCTTCTCAGCAGTTCATGGAACCTATACAAAAATTGATCATATACTAGGACATAAAAACCTGACAATCAAATACAGTAAGGCAGAAATAGTAAATGCATCCTTTTCAGACCGCAATGCAATTAAAATTACATTTAATAAAAAGCCAGGGGAAAATAGACCAAAAAATAATTGGAAACTAAATTATTTCATACTAAAGGATGATTGGGTAAAACAGCAAATCATAGCCATAATTAATAACTTCACCCAAGAAAATGACAATAATGAGACATCATACCAAAATGTGCAGGATACAGCCAAAACAGTAATAAGGGGAAGTTTTATATCTCTAGAGGCCTACTTGCATAAAATAGAGAAAGAGGGGGGCAGCTATGTGGCACAGGGGATAGAGCATCACATTGAATTCAGGAGGACTCGAGTTCAAATATGGTCTCAGACACTTAACACTTCCTAGCTGTGTGACCCTGGGCAAGTCACTTAACCCCAGCCTCAGGGGAAAAAAAATAGAGAAAGAGGTCAACGAATTGGGCTTACAACTAAAATTTCTAGAAAAGGAACAAATTAAAAACCACCAGACAAACATGAAACTTGAAATTCTAAAAATAAAAGGTGAGTTTAACAAACCATTCTCCAATTGATAAATCTTCAAAGGATATGAACAGACAAGTCTCAGATAATGAAATTGAAATTATATCTACTCATATGAAAGAGTGTTCCAAATCACTATTGATCAGAGAAATGCAAATTAAAGTAACTCTGAGATATCATTACACACCTTTCAGATTGGATAAGATGACAGGAACAAATAACAATGAATGTTGGAGGGGCTGTGGGAAAACTGGGACATTGATGCATTGTTGGTGGAGTTGTGAAAGAATATGGCCATTTTGGAGAGCAATCTGGAACTATGCCCAAAAAGTTATCAAACTGTGCATACCCTTTGATCCAACAGTGCTACTAATAGGCTTATATCCCAAAGAAATACTAAAGAGGGGAAAGGGACCTGTGTGTGTCAAAATGTTTGTAGCAGCTCTTTTCATAGCGGCTAGAAACTGGAAGATTAATGGAAGTACATCAATTGAAGAATGGTTGGGTAAATTATGGTATATGAAGGCTATGGAATATTATCATTCTGTAAGAAATGACCAGCAGGATGAATTCAGAAAAGCTTGGAGAGACTTGCATGAACTGATGCTGAGTGAAATGAGCAGAACCAGAAGATTACTATACACTTTAACAACAATACTGTATGAAGATGTATTCTGATGGAAGTGGATATCTTCAACATAAAGAAGATCCAACTCACTTCCAGCTGATCAATGATGGACAGAAACAACTACACCCAGAGAAGGAACACTGGGAATTGAATGTGAAATATTAGCACTACTGTCTATCTACCCAGGTTACTTATACCTTCGGAATCCAATACTTAATGTGCGACAAGAAATTTGGATTTACACACATATATTATATCTAGGTAATACTGTAACACATGTAAAATGTATGAGATTTCCTGTCATCTAGGGGAGGGAGTAAAGGGAGGGAGGGGAAAATCTGGAAAAATGAATACAAGGGATAATGTTATAAAAAAATTACTCATGCAAATATACTGTCAAAAATGTATAATTATAAAATTAATTAAAAAAGATTAACAAGAAAAAAAGTTAAGATTAATAAAATTGAAAGTAAAAAAAAAAAACTATTGAATTACTTAATAAAACTAAGAGTTGGTTCTATGAAAAAACCAACAAAATAGACAAACCCTTAGTAAATCTGATTAAAACAAGGAAAGAGAAAAAGCAAATTGTTAGTCTTGAAAATGAAAAGGGAGAACTCATCACTAATGAAGAGGAAATTAGAACAATAGTTGGGAGCTACTTTGCTCAACTTTATGCCAATAAATTCAATAACTTAAATGAAATGGAAGAATATCTTAAAAAATATAGCTTGCCCAGATTAACAGAGGAAGAAGTAAGTAGTCTAAATAGTACCATTTAGGGAAAAGAAAAAAAAAAACAAGCTATT